>NW_025535380.1:82500-101266 GCF_020615455.1 Coregonus clupeaformis | reverse complement strand
TATAACAACACTAGGTTCTTGCCGTGTCCTCCTGAACAGCTCTACATAAGGCGTCCGCATGCTTCCAAACAGTTGGGAACAGTTTCTGCATATATCATGCCAATAGTTTGTGATGTTTTGGTTTGTTCTGGTCTTCGGGCATAGGTTTATCATGTTCGTGAACATAAGCTCTCTATGAGCCCTGCCCGGTGGACAGCTCCAAGCTCCAATCAGAAAGAAGCAGTTTGGGTCATTCCAAAGTGTTGTAATATCCTATGGGTGATAGTGGGCCCAGGGCCTATAACCATGTAACCTGCTGTTATCATTCCAAAGTATTGTAATATCCTATGGGTGATAGTGGGCCCAGGGCCTATAACCATGTAACCTGCTGTTATCATTCCAAAGTGTTGTAATATCCTATGGGTGATAGTGGGCCCAGGGCCTATAACCATGTAACCTACTGTTATCATTCCAAAGTGTTGTAATATCCTATGGGTGATAGTGGGCCCAGGGCCTATAACCATGTAACCTGCTGTTATCATTCCAAAGTGTTATAATATCCTATGGGTGATAGTGGGCCCAGGGCCTATAACCATGTAACCTACTGTTATCATTCCAAAGTGTTGTAATATCCTATGGGTGATAGTGGGCCCAGGGCCTATAACCATCGTAACCTGCTGTTATCATTCCAAAGTGTTGTAATATCCTATGGGTGATAGTGGGCCCAGGGCCTATAACCATGTAACCTGCTGTTATCATTCCAAAGTGTTGTAATATCCTATGGCTGATAGTGGGCCCAGGGCCTATAACCATGTAACCTGCTGTTATCATTCCAAAGTGTTGTAATATCCTATGGGTGATAGTGGGCCCAGGGCCTATAACCATGTAACCTGCTGTTATCATTCCAAAGTGTTGTAATATCCTATGGGTGATAGTGGGCCCAGGGCCTATAACCATGTAACCTGCTGTTATCATTCCAAAGTGTTGTAATATCCTATGGGTGATAGTGGACCCAGGGCCTATAACCATGTAACCTGCTGTTATCATTCCAAAGTGTTGTAATATCCTATGGGTGATAGTGGGCCCAGGGCCTATAACCATGTAACCTACTGTTATCATTCCAAAGTGTTGTAATATCCTATGGGTGATAGTGGGCCCAGGGCCTATAACCATGTAACCTGCTGTTATCATTCCAAAGTGTTGCAATATCTTCTATGGGTGATAGTGGGCCCAGGGCCTATAACCATGTAACCTGCTGTTATCATTCCAAAGTGTTGTAATATCCTATGGGTGATAGTGGGCCCCAAGGCCTATAACCATGTAACCTGCTGTTATGGAGGAAAATAAAATAACCATCTATTGTGTTGTTGACTTTATGTTTTGTTTAATATATAAAACTCTGTTGTTGTTGTTTTTATCGCACTGCTTTGCTTTATCTTGGCCAGGTCGCGTTTGTAAATGAGAACTTGTTCTCAACTGGCTTCTTACCTGGTTAAATAAAGGTTAAATAAAAAATAAAATAAAATAAATAACCGTTTCAAAATAGATATGTACACTATACAGTGAGGAAAAAGTATTTGATCCCCTGCTGATTTTGTGCCTTTGCCCACTGACAAAGACATTATCAGTCTATAATTTTAATGGTAGGTTTATTTGAACAGTGAGAGACAGAATAAGAACAAAAAATCCAGAAAAATGCATATATATATATATATATATATATATAACCCTGAGGTATCCTCACGACAGCGTTACTCCCCATGTCCCCTGGTGGTTAAATGTCTGGTGGATATATATATATATATATATAACCCTGAGGTATCCTAAGGACAGCATTACTCCCATGTCCCTGGTGGTTAAATGTCTGGTGCATATATATATAAATAAACCTGAGGTATCCTAACGACAGCATTACTCCCATGTCCCTGGTGGTTAAATGTCTGGTGGATATATATATAACCCTGAGGTATCCTAACGACAGCATTACTCCCATGTCCCTGGTGGTTAAATGTCTGGTGCATATATATATAACCCTGAGGTCTCCTACGACAGCGTTACTCCCATGTCCCTGGTGGTTAAATGTCTGGTGGATATATATAATATAACCCTGAGGTCTCCTAACGACAGCATTACTCCCATGTCCCTGGTGGTTAAATGTCTGGTGCATAATATATATATATATATAACCCTGAGGTATCTCTAACGACAGCATTACTCCCATGTCCCTGGTGGTTAAATGTCTGGTGCATATATATAACCCTGAGGTCTCCTAACGACAGCATTACTCCCATGTCCCTGGTGGTTAAATGTCTGGTGCATATATATATATATATTATATATACCCTGAGGTATCCTAACGACAGCATTACTCCCATGTCCCTGGTGGTTAAATGTCTGGTGCATATATATATATTATATACCCTGAGGTATCCTAACGACAGCATTACTCCCATGTCCCTGGTGGTTAAATGTCTGGTGATATGTATATATATATATAAACCCTGAGGTCTCCTAAGACAGCATTACTCCCATGTCCCTGGTGGTTAAATATCTGGTGCATATATATATATATATATAACCCTGAGGTACTCCTAAGGACAGCATTACTCCCATGTCCCTGGTGGTTAAATGTCTGGTGGATATATATATATATAAAACCCTGAGGTACCCTAAGGACAGCATTACTCCCATGTCCCTGGTGGTTAAATGTCTGGTGGATATATATATATATAAAACCCTGAGGTCTCCTAAGGACAGCATTACTCCCATGTCCCTGGTGGTTAAATGTCTGGTGGATATATATATATATATTACCCTGAGGTCTCCTAACGCGACAGCATTACTCCCATGTCCCTGGTGGTTAAATGTCTGGTGGATATATATATATAACCCTGAGGTCTCCTAAGGACAGCATTACCCCATGTCCCTGGTGGTTAAATGTCTGGTGCATATATATATATAATACCTGAGGTATCCTAACGACAGCATTACTCCCATGTCCCTGGTGGTTAAATATCTGGTGCATATATATACAGTGGGGAAAAAAAAAGTATTTAGTCAGCCAACTTGCAAAAAGTTCTCCCACTTAAAAAGATGAGAGGCCTGTAATTTTCATCATAGGTACACGTCAACTATGACAGACAAATTGAGGGGAAAAATCCAGAAAAATCACATTGTAGGATTTTTTAATGAATTTATTGCAAATTATGGTGGAGAAAATAAGTATTTGGTCACCTACAAACAAGCAAGATTTCTGGCAATCACAGACCTGTAACTTCTTCTTTAAGAGGCTCCTCTGTCCTCCACTCGTTACCTGTATTAATGGCACCTGTTGAACTTGTTATCAGTATAAAAGACACCTGTCCACAACCTCAAACAGTCACTCCAAACTCAACTATGGCCAAGACCAAAGAGCTGTGAAAGGACACCAGAAACAAAATTGCCAGACCTGCACCCAGGCTGGGAAGACTTGAATCTGCATAGGTAAGCAGCTTGGTTTGAAGAAATCAACTGTGGGAGCAATTATTAGGAAATGGAAGACATGCAAGACCACTGATATCCCTTGATCTGGGCTCCACTGCAAGATCTCACCCCGTGGGTCAAAATGATCACAAGAACGGTGAGCAAAAATCCCAGAAACCACACGGGGGACCCTAGTAAATGACCTCAGAGCTGGGACCAAGTAACAAAGCCTCTTACCATCAGTAACACACTACGCCGCCAGGGACTCAAATCCTGGCCATACGATCTCTCCCCTGTAAGCCAGTACATGTCCAGGCCCGTCTGAAGTTTGCTAGGAGTGCATTTGGATGATCCAGAAGAGGATTGGGAGAATGTCATATGGTCAGATGAAACCAAAATAGGAACTTTTTGGAAAAACTCAACTCCGTGTATTTGGAGGACAGAAGAATGCTGAGTTGCATCCAAAGAACACCATACCTCCACTGTGAAGCATGGGGGTGGAAACATCATGCTTTGGGGCTGTTTTTCTGCAAAGGGACCAAGGACGACTGATCCGTCCAAAGGAAAGAATGAATGGGGCCAAGTGTATCGTTAAGGATTTTGAGTGAAAACTTAGCCTTCCATCAGCAAGGGGCATTAGGAAGATGAAACGTGGGCTGGGTCTTTCAGCAGACCAATGATCTCAAACACACCGCCCGGATCTTTAAGGAGTGGCTTTCACGACAGCATTACTCCCATGTCCTGGGATAAGCTGTGAGTCTCCAGATCTCAACCCCCATATACAATCTTTGGATGGAGTTGGAAAGTCTGTGTTGCCCAGGGACAGCCCCAAAACCACTGCTCTAGAGGAGATCTGCATGGAGGAATGGGCCAAAATACCACAACAGTGTGTGAAAACCCCTTTGAGAAGACTTCAGAAAACATTTGACCTGTGTCATTGCCAACAAAGGGTATATAACAAAATATTGAGAAACTTTTGTTATTGACCAACATCTTATTTTCCACCATAATTTTGCAAATAAATTCATTAAAAATCCTACAATGTGATTCGATTTTTTCTGTTTTTTTTTTTCTCATTTTGTCTGTCATAGTTGTCGTATTGCCTATGATGAATATTACAGGCCTCTCATCTTTTTAGAGTGGGAGAAGTTGCAACAATTGGTGGCTGACTAAATACTTTCCCCACTGTATATATATAACCCCGAGGTATCCTAACGACAGCATTACTCCCATGTCCCTGGTGGTTAAATGTCTGGTGCATATATATATATATAACCCTGAGGTCTCCTAACGACAGCATTACTCCCATGTCCCTGGTGGTTAAATATCTGGTGCATATATATATATATATATAAAACCCCGAGGTACCCTAACGACAGCATTACTCCCATGTCCCTGGTGGTTAAATGTCTGGTGCATATATATATATATTTAACCCTGAGGTCTCCTAACGACAGCATTACTCCCATGTCCCTGGTGGTTAAATATCTGGTGGATATATATATATATATATATACCCTGAGGTCTCCTAACGACAGCATTACTCCCATGTCCCTGGTGGTTAAATATCTGGTGCATATATATATATATATATAACCCTGAGGTATCCTAACGACAGCATTACTCCCATGTCCCTGGTGGTTAAATATCTGTGCATATATATATATATATATAACCCTGAGGTCTCCTAACGACAGCATTACTCCCATGTCCCTGGTGGTTAAATGTCTGGTGCATATATATATATATATATAACCCTGAGGTCTCCTAACGACAGCATTACTCCCATGTCCCTGGTGGTTAAATATCTGGTGGATATATATATATATACCCTGAGGTCTCCTAACGACAGCATTACTCCCATGTCCCTGGTGGTTAAATATCTGGTGCATATATATATATATAATAACCCTGAGGTACCCTAACGACACATTACTCCCATGTCCCTGGTGGTTAAATGTCTGGTGATATATATATAACCCTGAGGTATCCTCACGACACTACTCCCATGTCCCTGGTGGTTAAATATCTGGTGGATATATATATATATAACCCTGAGGTATCCTAACGACAGCATTACTCCCATGTCCCTGGTGGTTAAATATCTGGTGCATATATATATATATAACCCTGAGGTCTCCTAACGACAGCATTACTCCCATGTCCCTGGTGGTTAAATGTCTGGTGGATACATATATATATAATAACCCTGAGGTATCCTAAGGACAGCGATTACTCCCATGTCCCTGGTGGTTAAATGTCTGGTGGATATATATATATATAACCCTGAGGTCTCCTAAGGACAGCATTACTCCCATGTCCCTGGTGGTTAAATGTCTGGTGCATATATATATATATAACCCTGAGGTATTCCTAAGGACAGCATTACTCCCATGTCCCTGGTGGTTAAATATCTGGTGCATATATATATATATATATACCCCTGAGGTCTCCTAACGACAGCATTACTCCCATGTCCCTGGTGGTTAAATGTCTGGTGTATATATATATATATAACCCTGAGGTCTCCTAACGACAGCATTACTCCCATGTCCCTGGTGGTTAAATGTCTGGTGCATATATATATATATAACCCTGAGGTACCCTAACGACAGCATTACTCCCATGTCCCTGGTGGTTAAATATCTGGTGCATATATATATATATATATAACCCTGAGGTATCCTAACGACAGCATTACTCCCATGTCCCTGGTGGTTAAATATCTGGTGCATATATATATATATATATAACCCTGAGGTATCCTAACGACAGCATTACTCCCATGTCCCTGGTGGTTAAATGTCTGGTGCATATATATATATATACCCTGAGGTCTCCTAACGACAGCATTACTCCCATGTCCCTGGTGGTTAAATATCTGGTGCATATATATATATATATATATAACCCTGAGGTATCCTAACGACAGCATTACTCCCATGTCCCTGGTGGTTAAATGTCTGGTGCATATATATATATATAACCCTGAGGTATCCTAACGACAGCATTACTCCCATGTCCCTGGTGGTTAAATGTCTGGTGCATATATATATATATATAAACCCTGAGGTCTCCTAACGACAGCATTACTCCCATGTCCCTGGTGGTTAAATGTCTGGTGCATATATATATAAACCCCTGAGGTCTCCTAACGACAGCATTACTCCCATGTCCCTGGTGGTTAAATGTCTGGTGCATATATATATATATATATAACCCTGAGGTATCCTAAGGACAGCATTACTCCCATGTCCCTGGTGGTTAAATGTCTGGTGCATATATATATATATATATAACCCTGAGGTCTCCTAACGACAGCATTACTCCCATGTCCCTGGTGGTTAAATGTCTGGTGCATATATATATATAACCCTGAGGTCTCCTAACGACAGCATTACTCCCATGTCCCTGGTGGTTAAATGTCTGGTGCATATATATATATATAACCCTGAGGTTCCCAACGACAGCATTACTCCCATCCTGGTGGTTAAATGTCTGGTTATATATATAACCCTGAGGTATCCTAACGACAGCATTACTCCCATGTCCCTGGTGGTTAAATATCTGGTGCATATATATATATATATATAACCCTGAGGTATCCTAACGACAGCATTACTCCCATGTCCCTGGTGGTTAAATGTCTGGTGCATATATATATATATAAACCCTGAGGTACCCTAACGACAGCGTTACTCCCATGTCCCTGGTGGTTAAATGTCTGGTGCATATATATATATATAACAACCCTGAGGTATCCTAACGACAGCATTACTCCCATGTCCCTGGTGGTTAAAATGTCTGGTGCATATATATATATATATAACCCTGAGGTACTCCTAACGACAGCATTACTCCCATGTCCCTGGTGGTTAAATGTCTGGTGCATATATATATATATATAACCCTGAGGTACCCTAACGACAGCATTACTCCCATGTCCCTGGTGGTTAAATGTCTGGTGGATATATATATATATATAACCCTGAGGTATCCTAACGACAGCATTACTCCCATGTCCCTGGTGGTTAAATATCTGGTGCATATATATATATATAAAACCCTGAGGTATCCTAACGACAGCATTACTCCCATGTCCCTGGTGGTTAAATATCTGGTGCATATATATATATATATATAACCCTGAGGTATCCTAACGACAGCATTACTCCCATGTCCCTGGTGGTTAAATGTCTGGTGCATATATATATAACCCTGAGGTCTCCTAACGACAGCATTACTCCCATGTCCCTGGTGGTTAAATGTCTGGTGCATAATATATATATATATAACCCTGAGGTATCCTAACGACAGCATTACTCCCATGTCCCTGGTGGTTAAATGTCTGGTGCATATATATATATATAACCCTGAGGTATCCTAACGACAGCATTACTCCCATGTCCCTGGTGGTTAAATATCTGGTGTATATATATATATACCCTGAGGTCTCCTAACGACAGCATTACTCCCATGTCCCTGGTGGTTAAATGTCTGGTGCATATATATATAACCCTGAGGTCTCCTAACGACAGCGATTACTCCCATGTCCCTGGTGGTTAAATGTCTGGTGCATATATATATATATATATAACCCTGAGGTATCCTAACGACAGCATTACTCCCATGTCCCTGGTGGTTAAATGTCTGGTGCATATATATATATATATATAACCCTGAGGTCTCCTAACGACAGCATTATTCCCATGTCCCTGGTGGTTAAATATCTGGTGCATATATATATATATATATAACCCTGAGGTATCCTAAGGACAGCATTACTCCCATGTCCCTGGTGGTTAAATGTCTGGTGCATATATATATATAACCCTGAGGTCTCCTAACGACAGCATTACTCCCATGTCCCTGGTGGTTAAATGTCTGGTGCATATATATATATATATATAACCCTGAGGTATCCTAACGACAGCATTACTCCCATGTCCCTGGTGGTTAAATGTCTGGTGCATATATATATATATAACCCTGAGGTCTCCTAAGGACAGCATTACTCCCATGTCCCTGGTGGTTAAATGTCTGGTGCATATATATATATATATAACCCTGAGGTCTCCTAACGACAGCATTACTCCCATGTCCCTGGTGGTTAAATGTCTGGTGGATACTATATATATATAACCCTGAGGTCTCCTAAGGACAGCATTATTCCCATGTCCCCTGGTGGTTAAATGTCTGGTGCATATATATATATATATATAACCCTGAGGTATCCTAACGACAGCATTACTCCCATGTCCCTGGTGGTTAAATGTCTGGTGCATATATATATATATAATAACCCTGAGGTACCCTAACGACAGCATTACTCCCATGTCCCTGGTGGTTAAATATCTGGTGCATATATATATATATATTATAACCCTGAGGTCTCCTAAGGACAGCATTACTCCCATGTCCCTGGTGGTTAAATGTCTGGTGGATATATATATATAACCCTGAGGTCTCCTAACGACAGCATTACTCCCATGTCCCTGGTGGTTAAATGTCTGGTGGTTATATATATATATATAACCCTGAGGTATCCTAACGACAGCATTACTCCCATGTCCCTGGTGGTTAAATGTCTGGTGCATATATATATATATATATATAACCCCTGAGGTACCCTAACGACAGCATTACTCCCATGTCCCTGGTGGTTAAATGTCTGGTGCATATATATATATATATATTACCCTGAGGTCTCCAACGACAGCATTACTCCCATGTCCCTGGTGGTTAAATGTCTGTGCATATATATATATACCCTGAGGTCTCCTAACGACAGCACTTACTCCATGTCCCTGGTGGTTAAATGTCTGGTGCATATATATATATATAACCCTGAGGTATCCTAACGACAGCATTACTCCCATGTCCCTGGTGGTTAAATGTCTGGTGATATATATATATATAACCCTGAGGTCTCCTAAGGACAGCATTACTCCCATGTCCCTGGTGGTTAAATGTCTGGTGCATATATATATATATAACCCTGAGGTCTCTAAGGACAGCGTTACTCCCATGTCCCTGGTGGTTAAATGTCTGGTGCATATATATATATATAACCTGAGGTATCCTAACGACAGCATTACTCCCATGTCCCTGGTGGTTAAATGTCTGTGCATATATATATATATATAACCCTGAGGTCTCCCTAAGGACAGCATTACTCCCATGTCCCTGGTGGTTAAATATCTGGTGGATATATATATATATATACCCTGAGGTCTCCTAACGACAGCATTACTCCCATGTCCCTGGTGGTTAAATGTCTGGTGGATATATATATATATAACCCTGAGGTCTCCTAAGGACAGCGTTACTCCCATGTCCCTGGTGGTTAAATGTCTGGTGGATATATATATATATATACCCTGAGGTACCCTAACGACAGCATTACTCCCATGTCCCTGGTGGTTAAATATCTGGTGCATATATATATATATATATAACCCTGAGGTATCCTAACGACAGCATTACTCCCATGTCCCTGGTGGTTAAATATCTGGTGGATATATATATATATATATAACCCTGAGGTATCCTAACGACAGCATTACTCCCATGTCCCTGGTGGTTAAATGTCTGGTGCATATATATATATATATATTCCTAACGACAGCATTACTCCCATGTCCCTGGTGGTTAAATATCTGGTGGATATATATATATATATTATATTACCCTGAGGTATCCTAACGACAGCATTACTCCCATGTCCCTGGTGGTTAAATGTCTGGTGCATATATATATATATATATAACCCTGAGGTATCCTAACGACAGCATTACTCCCATGTCCCTGGTGGTTAAATATCTGGTGGATATATATATATATATATAACCCTGAGGTCCCTAACGACAGCATTACTCCCATGTCCCTGGTGGTTAAATGTCTGGTGTATATATATATATATATAACCCCGAGGTACCCTAACGACAGCATTACTCCCATGTCCCTGGTGGTTAAATATCTGGTGGATATATATATATATATTAAACCCGAGGTACCCTAACGACAGCATTACTCCCATGTCCCTGGTGGTTAAATGTCTGGTGGATATATATATATATAACCCTGAGGTACTCCTAACGACAGCATTACTCCCATGTCCCTGGTGGTTAAATGTCTGGCATATATATATATATATATACCCTGAGGTCCAACGACAGCGTACTCCCATGTCCCTGGTGGTTAAATATCTGGGGATATATATATATATATAACCTGAGGTACCCTAACGACAGCATTACTCCCATGTCCCTGGTGGTTAAATGTCTGGTGCATATATATATATATATATATAACCCGAGGTACCCTAACGACAGCATTACTCCCATGTCCCTGGTGGTTAAATATCTGGGTGGATATATATATATATATATATAACCCTGAGGTACCCTAACGACAGCATTACTCCCATGTCCCTGGTGGTTAAATATCTGGTGCATATATATATATATATAAACCCTGAGTACCCTAACGACAGCATTACTCCCATGTCCCTGGTGGTTAAATGTCTGGTGCATATATATATATATATATATAACCCTGAGGTACCCTAACGACAGCATTACTCCCATGTCCCTGGTGGTTAAATGTCTGGTGCATATATATATATATATATACCCTGAGGTCCCTAACGACAGCATTACTCCCATGTCCCTGGTGGTTAAATGTCTGGGCATATATATATATATATATATAACCCTGAGGTACCCTAACGACAGCATTACTCCCATGTCCCTGGTGGTTAAATGTCTGGTGCATATATATATATAATATATATAACCCCTGAGGTACCCTAACGACAGCATTACTCCCATGTCCCTGGTGGTTAAATATCTGGTGGATATATATATATATATATAACCCTGAGGTATCCTAACGACAGCATTACTCCCATGTCCCTGGTGGTTAAATATCTGTGCATATATATATATATAACCCTGAGGTATCCTAACGACAGCATTACTCCCATGTCCCTGGTGGTTAAATGTCTGGTGGATATATATATATATAACCCTGAGGTATCCTCACGACAGCATTACTCCCATGTCCTAATCTGGTGGATATATATATATATAACCCTGAGGTATCCTCACGACAAAAGCATTACTCCATGTCCCTGGTGGTTAAATGTCTGGTGAATATATATATATAACCCTGAGGTACTCCTAACGACAGCATTACTCCCATGTCCTGGTGGTTAAAATGTCTGGTATATATATATATATAACCCTGAGGTATCCTAACGACAGCATTACTCCCATGTCCCTGGTGGTTAAATGTCTGGTGGATATATATATATATAACCCTGAGGTATCCTAACGACAGCGTTACTCCCATGTCTCTGGTGGGTATATATATATATAACCCTGAGGTATCCTCACGACAGCATTACTCCCATGTCCCTGGTGGTTAAATATCTGGTGCATATATATATATATAAACCCTGAGGTATCCTAACGACAGCATTACTCCCATGTCCCTGGTGGTTAAATGTCTGGTGCATATATATATATATAACCCTGAGGTATCCCATCGACAGCATTACTCCCATGTCCCCTGGTGGTTAAATGTCTGGTGCATATATATATATATATATATATACCCTGAGGTACCCTAACGACAGCATTACTCCCATGTCCCTGGTGGTTAAATATCTGGTGCATATATATATATATAACCCTGAGGTATCCTAAGCGACAGCATTACTCCCATGTCCCTGGTGGTTAAATGTCTGGTATATATATATATATATAACCCTGAGGTATCCTAACGACAGCATTACTCCCATGTCCCTGGTGGATATATATATATATATAACCCTGAGGTACCTGAAACACCAGCACCCCGGTATGGGACACTGCCAGACTGAGCTGGATCCCCTCTCGGTCCTTAGCAGGGTGCAGTCTGACTCCGTACATCTCCAACCCAGGGCGATCTCCAACAGCTGATAGTCTGATTCGCGCGTCTGGCCTCTGGGGACACACAGGACACATACCAACGCTTTAGAAGTTTAACGTTACGTTTGACTATTTCCAGTGTTTCATCTGTAGAATTGTCATCAAAAGATGTTGACTAATTCGGTGCGACCTACACCCTTGGTTGGGTAAATCTGATCACTGGCCCCTGAGGACACATCACAATCATGTATAAAATACAGTTTAAATGTATTTGGCTAAGGTGTATGTAAACTTCCCACTTCAACTGTATATGTATGTATGTTTATATATATTTGCGAGAAAAAAAACAAATGGGGGATTGGAAGTGATGCAGATAATTACATTGATGGAAGTTAGAATCTATCTGCATTATTAAAGCTGATCTACCCCCCAAAGAAACAAAAAATTAAACTAATAGAATCCATGTATATAAAACTAATATAATCCATGTACATAAAACAAATAGAACATCATAAACGAATAGCCTCCCGTGGCGCAGTGGTCTCCCGCCCCCCGTGGGGCGGCGCACAATTGGCCCAGCGTCGTCCAGGGTAGGGGAGGGAATGGCCGACAGGGATGTAGCTCAGTTGGTAGAGCATAGCGTTTGCAACGCTCAGGGTTGTGGGTTTCGTTTCCCACGGGGGCCAGTAAGAAAATATAAATGTATGCACTAACTAACTGTAAGTCCCTCTGGATAAGAGCGTCTGCTAAATGACTAAAATGTAAAATGTAAATGTAAACGGATAGAATCCATGTCCATTTTTTAAGGCTAATATATTGCCACCCGCCCACCTACTCGGAGAGTTTGACTTTCTAAATCTGTTGAGTGGAAATAGTTTCCTGTTTCCTGTAAGTGGCCTGAATTAGACACTTCCATATTTCCTGCTCTGCTCTGGGCTGGCTGATCTCCCTGAGGGGCAGCGGTTGGTTTGGGGGTGGAGAGGGGCTGGGTTTGGCAGACAGAGAGGGTGGAGGGGGTAGGGGTAGGGCAGACAGAGAGGGTGGAGGGGGTAGAGGGGGTTGGTAGGGGAAACAGAGAGGGTGGAGGGGGTAGAGGGGGTTGGTAGGGCAGACAGAGAGGGTGGAGGGGTTGGTAGGGCAGACAGAGAGGGTGGAGGGGGTAGAGGGGGTTGGTAGGGCAGAAAGAGAGGGTGGAGGGGGCAGAGTGAGTAAAATAAATAAAGTAACCTGCCATAGACGATGGTGGAAGTTGCCCCTTCCCCAGAGATCTTTTGTCATCCAGCTGATGGTTAAGGTTGGGACTGATCCTAGATCTGTGGTTAGGGAACACTAAAGCCTAGGACTCCTAGGATATACTCAGCATTCTGGTGTCCCTCTCTGGGGAGGTCTGTGGTTAGGGAACACTAAAGCCTAGGACTCCTAGGATATACTCAGCATTCTGGTGTCCTCTCTGGGGGAGGTCTGTGGTTAGGGAACACTAAAGCCTAGGACTCCTAGGATATACTCAGCATTCTGGTGTCCATCTCTGGGGAGGTCTGTGGTTAGGGAACACTAAAGCCTAGGACTCCTAGGATATACTCAGCATTCTGGTGTCCCTCTCTGGGGAGGTCTGTGGTTAGGGAACACTAAAGCCTAGGACTCCTAGGATATACTCAGCATTCTGGTGTCCCTCTCTGGGGAGGTCTGTGGTTAGGGAACACTAAAGCCTAGGACTCAGGATATACCAGCATTCTGGTGTCCATCTCTGGGGAGGTCTGTGGTTAGGGAACACTAGGGCCCAGGACTCCTAGGATATACTCAGCATTCTGGTGTCCCTCTCTGGGGAGGTCTGAGGAGGGAACACAAGCCCAGGACCCGAGGATATACTCAGCATTCTGGTGTCCCTCTGGGGGAGGTCTGGATAGGAACACGAAAGCCCAGGGACTCCTAGGAGATACTCAGCATCTGGGTCCTTCTGGGGAGGTCTGTGGTGGGGGAACACAAAGCCCAGGACTCCTAGGATATACTCAGCATTCTGGTGTCCATCTCTGGGGAGGAGAGGCAGGGAGATAGAGGTCCTGGGAGGAAGACAGGGAGGAAGTGGTCCTGGAACACACCCAAGGAATGGATGAGTTATCTCTGCTGGAATTCTGGGAAAGGAAGGACAGGGACAGTCTTGTTCCATCAGTCCCAGAATAGTTTTCCATGGAAGGCTGGAAGGCAGGACGCCAAGAGGAGGGTTATGGATAACCATCTCTAACCATCTCCACGGGAGCAGTGATAGAGGCATTGCCTAGCCTGTCAGATTAACAACTTTCCTTCACTGTTCTGACACTGGCTGGATGCTAGACACGACACTACAGTCCTTCATTACAGACCACTGGCTGGATGCTAGACACAACACTACAGTCCTTCATTACAGACCACTGGCTGGATGCTAGACACAACACTACAGTCCTTCATTACAGACCACTGGCTGGATGCTAGACACAACACTACAGTCCTTCATTACAGACCACTGGCTGGATGCTAGACACAACACTACAGTCCTTCATTACAGACCACTGGCTGGATGCTAGACACAACACTACAGTCCTTCATTACAGACTACTGGCTGGATGCTAGACACAACACTACAGTCCTTCATTACAGACCACTGGCTGGATGCTAGACACAACACTACAGTCCTTCATTACAGACCACTGGCTGGATGCTAGACACAACACTACAGTCCTTCATTACAGAACACTGGCTGGATGCTAGACAACACTACAGTCCTTCATTACAGACCACTGGCTGGATGCTAGACAACACTACAGTCCTTCATTACAGACCACTGGCTGGATGCTAGACACAACACTACAGTCCTTCATTACAGACCACTGGCTGGATGCTGGACACAACACTACAGTCCTTCATTACAGACCACTGGCTGGATGCTAGACACAACACTACAGTCCTTCATTACAGACCACTGGCTGGATGCTAGACACAACACTACAGTCCTTCATTACAGACCACTGGCTGGATGCTAGACAACACTACAGTCCTTCATTACAGACCACTGGCTGGATGCTAGACACAACACTACAGTCCTTCATTACAGACCACTGGCTGGATGCTAGACACATACACTACAGTCCTTCATTACAGACCACTGGCTGGATGCTAGACATAACACTACAGTCCTTCATTACAGACCACTGGCTGGATGCTAGACACAACACTACAGTCCTTCATTACAGACCACTGGCTGGATGCTAGACACAACACTACAGTCCCTCATTACAGACCACTGGCTGGATGCTAGACACAACACTACAGTCCTTCATTACAGACCACTGGCTGGATGCTAGACACAACACTACAGTCCTTCATTACAGACCACTGGCTGGATGCTAGACACAACACTACAGTCCTTCATTACAGACCACTGGCTGGATGCTAGACAACACTACAGTCCTTCATTACAGACCACTGGCTGGATGCTAGACACAACACTACAGTCCTTCATACAGACCACGGGCTGGATGCTAGACACAACACTACAGTCCTTCATTACAGACCACTGGCTGGATGCTAGACACAACACTACAGTCCTTCATTACAGACCACTGGCTGGATGCTAGACACAACACTACAGTCCTTCATTACAGACCACTGGCTGGATGCTAGACACAACACTACAGTCCTTCATTACAGACCACTGGCTGGATGCTAGACACAACACTACAGTCCTTCATTACAGACCACTGGCTGGATGCTAGACACAACACTACAGTCCTTCATTACAGAACACTGGCTGGATCTAGACAACACTACGTCTTATACAGACCACTGGCTGGATGCTGGACACAACACTACAGTCCTTCATTACAACCACTGGCTGGATGCTAGACACAACACTACAGTCCTTCATTACAGACCACTGGCTGGATGCTAGACACAACACTACAGTCCTTCATTACAGACCACTGGCTGGGACGCTAGACACAACACTACAGTCCTTCATTACAGACCACTGGCTGGATGCTAGACAACACTACAGTCCTTCATTACAGACCACTGGCTGGATGCTAGACACAACACTCACAGTCCTTCATTACAGACCACTGGCTGGATGCTAGACACAACACTACAGTCCTTCATTACAGACCACTGGCTGGATGCTAGACAACACTACAGTCCTTCATTACAGACCACTGGCTGGATGCTAGACACAACACTACAGTCCTTCATTACAGACCACTGGCTGGATGCTAGACACAACACTACAGTCCTTCATTACAGAACACTGGCTGGATGCTAGACAACACTACAGTCCTTCATTACAGACCACTGGCTGGATGCTAGACACAACACTACAGTCCTTCATTACAGACCACTGGCTGGATGCTAGACACAACACTACAGTCCTCATTACAGACCACTGGCTGGATGCTGACACAACACTACAGACCTTCATTACAGACCACTGGGCTGGATGCTAGACACAACACTACAGTCCTTCATTACAGACCACTGGCTGGATGCTAGACACAACACTACAGTCCTTCATTACAGACCACTGGCTGGATGCTAGACACAACACTACAGACCTTCATTACAGACCACTGGCTGGATGCTAGACAACACTACAGTCCTTCATTACAGACCACTGGCTGGATGCTAGACACAACACTACAGTCCTTCATTACAGAACACTGGGCCCGGTTACTGATGTACATCAAGCCTCTTCTACAGCAGCTAAATCCCCTGGCTGTTTGTTCAGCTGGCAGGAGGAGACCATTCTCCTGGTGGAAGTCCTATGTTTCCTGTCCCCTCCTGCCCCCATCTCCCCTCAGAGGGAAATAACAGTAGTCTGGATTCAACGCCAGTGTTTGCAATGGTATCCTGTGATCAAGTGTGACCTAGAGTAACTCACATGTTTGTGATGGTATTCTATAATCTAGAGTAACTCACACACGTTTGTGATGGTATTCTGTGATCTAGAGTAACTCTCACACGTTTGTGATGGTATTCTATAATCTAGAGTAACTCACACACGTTTGTGATGGAATTCTGTGATGTAGAGTAACTCACATGTTTGTGATGGTATTCTATAATCTAGAGTAACTCACACGTTTGAGGCTGTAATCCCTGACCAAGGCCCTTCTCCCCTGATTGCTCAGTTTGGCCGGGCGGCCAGCTCTAGGAAGAGTCTTGGTGGTTCCAGACTTCTTCTATTTAAGAATGATGGAGGCCACTGTTCTTGGGGACCTTCAATGCTGCAGACATTTTTTGGTACCCTTCCCCAGATCTTGTGCTTCAACACAATCCTTGCAAACATTTCTAAAAACCTATTATGGGGTATTGTGTGTATATTGCACATTTTTATATATATATTTAATCCATTTTAGAATAAGGCTGTAACGTAACAAAATGTGGAAAAAGTCAAGCGGTGTGAATACTTTCCGAAGGCACTGTATATAAAAAAAATTATATATTGGTTACTGATTAGTATGCTGTTGCATCAAACATTAATTTTACAATCTGCAATGTTTGAATTTCCCACTTAAATGACTGAACAAGTAAATACATGATTGCCGCCAGCCAGCATTCTAAATAGCAGCATTGTGACACCGTATGCCTATGGCTTCGTGAAACATGAACGTTAGACTTGTCTCCATTAAAGCAAAGCAAAGCACCACATCATCTGATAGCCTATCGATAGGCAGCCGCGTAGACGTCTCCATTTCAGAACCATGGACAGCGATCGGTAGTCTACACTTAGTATGTGGCCCAAACTCCAACTTCGCAGGGGGGTCCAAAGGAAGCTAGAGGAACTCAGGGGGGTCCAAAGAAAGCTAGAGGAACTCAGGGGGGTCCAAAGGAAGCTAGAGGAACTCAGGGGGTCCAAAGGAAGCTAGAGGAACTCAGGGGGTCCAAAGAAAGCTAGAGGAACTCAGGGGGGTCCAAAGGAAGCTAGAGGAACTCAGGGGGTCCAAAGAAAGCTAGAGGAACTCAGGGGGTCCAAAGAAAGCTAGAGGAACTCAGGGGGTCCAAAGAAAGCTAGAGGAACTCAGGGGGTCCAAAGGAAGCTAGAGGAACTCACACGTGCTTGTGGTGGTACTCTGTGATTTTGTCCATCAGGGCGTCCTGGTCAGGTATGTACTTGTTGTGAAGAAGGTGCTGAAAACTCTGGACCTCATCAAAGTCCCCGATCTCAGCTGTGGATAGAAGAGAGGAGAGACCGAGAGAGAGAGAAAGATAGGAGAGAGCAGAAAATAGGAGAGAAAGATAGGAGAGAGAGCAGAAAATAGGAGAGACAGGAGAGAGGAGAGAGACGAGACGAGAGGAGAGGAGAGAGGAGAGAGAGGAGAGAGGAGAAGAGAGAGGAGAGGAGAGACGAGAGAGGAGAAGAGAGAGGAGAAGAGAGAGGAGAAGAGGGA
>NW_025535380.1:0-75000 GCF_020615455.1 Coregonus clupeaformis | reverse complement strand
CAACCTGACAGAACTTGAGAGGATCTGCAGAGAAGAATGGTAGAAACTCCCCAAATACAGGTGTGCCAAGCTTGTAGCGTCATACCCAAGAAGACTCGAGACTGTAATCGCTGCCAAAGGTGCTTCAACAAAGTGCTGAGTAAAGGGTCTGAGTACTTAAGTAAATGTGATATTTCATAAATTTATTATTTATTTTTTAAACAATTTTCTAAAAACCTGTTTTTGCATTGTCATTATGGGGTATTGTGTGTAGATTGATGAGGGAAAAAAACGATTTAATCAATTTTAGAACAAGGCTGTAACTTAACAAAATGTGGAAAAAGTCAAGGGGTCTGAATACTTTCCAAATGCACTGTAGGTTAGTATTGTGGAGTAACTACAATGTTGTTGATCCATCCTCAGTTTTCTCCTATCACAGTATTGACTGTGTGTATTGATACACCATCCAAAATGTAATTAATAAATTCACCATACTCAAAGATATATTTAATGTCAGCTTTTTAATTTGTACCCATCTACCATTAGGAGCCCTTCTTTGCGAGGCGTTGGAAAACCTCCCTGGTCTTTGGAAAACCTCCCTGGTCTTTGGAAAACCTCCCTGGTCTTTGGAAAACCTCCCTGGTCTTTGGAAAACCTCCCTGGTCTTTGTGGTTGAAGCTGTGTTTGAAATGCACTGCTTGACTGAGGGACCTTCCAGATAGTTGTATGTGTGGGGTACAGAGATGAGGTAGTCATTCAAAAATCATGTTAAACACCATTATTGCACACATTGTCCAAGACATTTCAGATTTTAATGCATTTTATTCTAAAAACATAATTCATAACATAAGTGTGTCTTGTCCCTCAACAGCAGGTTACACTGTGTCTTGTCCCTCAACAGCAGGTTACACTGTGTCTTGTCCCTCAACAGCAGGTTACACTGTGTCTTGTCCCTCAACAGCAGGTTACACTGTGTCTTGTCCCTCAACAGTAGGTTACACTGTGTCTTGTCCCTCAACAGTAGGTTACACTGTGTCCCTCAACAGCAGGTTACACTGTGTCTCTCAACAGCAGGTTACACTGTGTCTTGTCTCTCAACAGCAGGTTACACTGTGTCCCTCAACAGTAGGTTACACTGTGTCTTGTCCCTCAACAGTAGGTTACACTGTGTCCCTCAACAGCAGGTTACACTGTGTCTCTCAACAGCAGGTTACACTGTGTCTCTCAACAGCAGGTTACACTGTGTCTCTCAACAGTAGGTTACACTGTGTCTCTCAACAGCAGGTTACACTGTGTTTTGTCCCTCAACAGCAGGTTACACTGTGTCCCTCAACAGTAGGTTACACTGTGTCTTGTCCCTCAACAGTAGGTTACACTGTGTCTTGTCCCTCAACAGTAGGTTACACTGTGTCTTGTCCCTCAACAGTAGGTTACACTGTGTCTTGTCCCTCAACAGTAGGTTACACTGTGTCTTGTCCCTCAACAGTAGGTTACACTGTGTCCCTCAACAGCAGGTTACACTGTGTCTCTCAACAGCAGGTTACACTGTGTCTCTCAACAGCAGGTTACACTGTGTCTCTCAACAGTAGGTTACACTGTGTCTCTCAACAGCAGGTTACACTGTGTCTTGTCTCTCAACAGCAGGTTACACTGTGTCTCTCAACAGCAGGTTACACTGTGTCCCTCAACAGTAGGTTACACTGTGTCTCTCAACAGCAGGTTACACTGTGTTTTGTCCCTCAACAGCAGGTTACACTGTGTCCCTCAACAGCAGGTTACACTGTGTTTTGTCCCTCAACAGCAGGTTACACTGTGTCCCTCAACAGTAGGTTACACTGTGTCTTGTCCCTCAACAGCAGGTTACACTGTGTCTCTCAACAGCAGGTTACACTGTGTCTCTCAACAGCAGGTTACACTGTGTCTCTCAACAGTAGGTTACACTGTGTCTTGTCCCTCAACAGCAGGTTACACTGTGTCTCTCAACAGCAGGTTACACTGTGTCCCTCAACAGTAGGTTACACTGTGTCTCTCAACAGCAGGTTACACTGTGTCTCTCAACAGCAGGTTACACTGTGTCTCTCAACAGCAGGTTACACTGTGTCTCTCAACAGTAGGTTACACTGTGTCTCTCAACAGCAGGTTACACTGTGTCCCTCAACAGCAGGTTACACTGTGTCTCTCAACAGCAGGTTACACTGTGTCCCTCAACAGCAGGTTACACTGTGTCTTGTCCCTCAACAGCAGGTTACACTGTGTCTCTCAACAGCAGGTTACACTGTGTCCCTCAACAGTAGGTTACACTGTGTCTCTCAACAGCAGGTTACACTGTGTCTTGTCCCTCAACAGCAGGTTACACTGTGTCCCTCAACAGTAGGTTACACTGTGTCTCTCAACAGCAGGTTACACTGTGTCTTGTCCCTCAACAGTAGGTTACACTGTGTCTTGTCCCTCAACAGCAGGTTACACTGTGTCTCTCAACAGCAGGTTACACTGTGTCTTGTCCCTCAACAGTAGGTTACACTGTGTCTTGTCCCTCAACAGCAGGTTACACTGTGTCTTGTCCCTCAACAGTAGGTTACACTGTGTCTTGTCCCTCAACAGCAGGTTACACTGTGTCTTGTCCCTCAACAGCAGGTTACACTGTGTTTTGTCCCTCAACAGCAGGTTACACTGTGTCTTGTCCCTCAACAGTAGGTTACACTGTGTCTTGTCCCTCAACAGCAGGTTACACTGTGTCTTGTCCATCAACAGCAGGTTACACTGTGTCTTGTCCCTCAACAGCAGGTTACACTGTGTCTTGTCCATCAACAGCAGGTTACACTGTGTCTTGTCCATCAACAGCAGGTTACACTGTGTCTTGTCCCTCAACAGCAGGTTACACTGTGTCTTGTCCCTCAACAGCAGGTTACACTGTGTCTTGTCCCTCAACAGTAGGTTACACTGTGTCTCTCAACAGCAGGTTACACTGTGTCTCTCAACAGCAGGTTACACTGTGTCTTGTCCCTCAACAGTAGGTTACACTGTGTCTCTCAACAGCAGGTTACACTGTGTCTCTCAACAGCAGGTTACACTGTGTCTTGTCCCTCAACAGTAGGTTACACTGTGTCTCTCAACAGCAGGTTACACTGTGTCTTGTCCCTCAACAGCAGGTTACACTGTGTCTCTCAACAGCAGGTTACACTGTGTCTTGTCCCTCAACAGCAGGTTACACTGTGTCTTGTCCCTCAACAGTAGGTTACACTGTGTCTTGTCCCTCAACAGTAGGTTACACTGTGTCTTGTCCCTCAACAGCAGGTTACACTGTGTCTTGTCCCTCAACAGTAGGTTACACTGTGTCTTGTCTCTCAACAGCAGGTTACACTGTGTCTTGTCCCTCAACAGTAGGTTACACTGTGTCTCTCAACAGCAGGTTACACTGTGTCTTGTCCCTCAACAGCAGGTTACACTGTGTCTTGTCCCTCAACAGCAGGTTACACTGTGTCTTGTCTCTCAACAGCAGGTTACACTGTGTCTTGTCCCTCAACAGCAGGTTACACTGTGTCTTGTCCCTCAACAGTAGGTTACACTGTGTCTTGTCCCTCAACAGTAGGTTACACTGTGTCTTGTCCCTCAACAGCAGGTTACACTGTGTCTTGTCCCTCAACAGCAGGTTACACTGTGTCTTGTCCCTCAACAGTAGGTTACACTGTGTCTTGTCTCTCAACAGCAGGTTACACTGTCTTGTCCCTCAACAGCAGGTTACACTGTGTCTTGTCCCTCAACAGCAGGTTACACTGTGTCTTGTCCCTCAACAGCAGGTTACACTGTGTCTTGTCCCTCAACAGCAGGTTACAATGTGTCTTGTCCCTCAACAGCATGTTACACTGTGTCTCTCAACAGCAGGTTACACTGTGTCCCTCAACAGTAGGTTACACTGTGTCTTGTCCCTCAACAGCAGGTTACACTGTGTCTTGTCCCTCAACAGCAGGTTACACTGTGTCTTGTCCCTCAACAGTAGGTTACACTGTGTCTTGTCCCTCAACAGTAGGTTACACTGTGTCTTGTCCCTCAACAGCAGGTTACACTGTGTCTTGTCCATCAACAGCAGGTTACACTGTGTCTTGTCCCTCAACAGCAGGTTACACTGTGTCTTGTCCCTCAACAGCAGGTTACACTGTGTCTTGTCCCTCAACAGTAGGTTACACTGTGTCTTGTCCCTCAACAGCAGGTTACACTGTGTAGTGTCCCTCAACAGTAGGTTACACTGTGTATTGTCTCTCAACAGCAGGTTACACTGTGTCTTGTCCCTCAACAGCAGGTTACACTGTGTCTTGTCCCTCAACAGTAGGTTACACTGTGTCTTGTCCCTCAACAGCAGGTTACACTGTGTCTTGTCCCTCAACAGTAGGTTACACGGTGTCTCTCAACAGCAGGTTACACTGTGTCTCTCAACAGCAGGTTACACTGTGTCTTGTCTCTCAACAGCAGGTTACACTGTCTCTCAACAGCAGGTTACACTGTGTCTTGTCCCTCAACAGCAGGTTACACTGTGTCTTGTCCCTCAACAGCAGGTTACACTGTGTCTTGTCCCTCAACAGCAGGTTACACTGTGTCTTGTCCCTCAACAGCAGGTTACACTGTGTCTTGTCCCTCAACAGTAGGTTACACTGTCTTGTCCCTCAACAGCAGGTTACACTGTGTCTTGTCCCTCAACAGCAGGTTACACTGTGTCGTGTCCCTCAACAGCAGGTTACACTGTGTCTTGTCCCTCAACAGCAGGTTACACTGTGTCTTGTCCCTCAACAGCAGGTTACACTGTGTCTCTCAACAGTAGGTTACACTGTGTCTTGTCCCTCAACAGCAGGTTACACTGTGTCTTGTCCCTCAACAGTAGGTTACACTGTGTCTTGTCCCTCAACAGCAGGTTACACTGTGTCTTGTCCCTCAACAGCAGGTTACACTGTGTCCCCTCTTCTCTTGTTAAGGATATATTGACTCCTGTTAGAACTGCTGGAGATACAAACACAGGAAGCAGCCTTCTGACCACTTCCGGTTACTGTTTGTTTTGGCGTCCGAGTTCTAGGACACGCTGGACTCATGACAGATTCACCACTTTAAACATCAGGAAAGAAAAGCATTGGAATTCTATAGAATGTTGAAGTTCTATTCCCTTTTCTGGTTCAGAACGTGTTTTCTGTGAAGAAGAAGAAGACTTGTCCAGTCTTACCGTGTCAGCTCCTCCTGCAGCTGGGTGTGGTCAGGAGGGAAGAACTTCACCACAAACCGAAGGATGGTGTTCTTAGGGCCTGTGGGGAGAGAGAGAAGAGAGAGAGCATCATCTGACAACTACTGTAGGTAAAAAGGGTTAATCTCATAGTACTATATTCCACTAGTACTATAAAGGGTGGTCCTCTCAGTACTATAAAGGGTGGTCCTCTCAGTACTATAAAGGGTGGTCCTCTCAGTACTATAAAGGGTGGTCCTCTCAGTCCTATAAAGGGTGGTCCTCTCAGTCCTATAAAGGGTGGTCCTCTCAGTACTATAAAGGGTGGTCCTCTCAGAACTATAAAGGGTGGTCCTCTCAGTACTATAAAGGGTGGTCCTCTCAGTACTATAAAGGGTGGTCCTCTCAGTACTATAAAGGGTGGTCCTCTCAGTACTATAAAGGGTGGTCCTCTCAGTACTATAAAGGGTGGTCCTCTCAGTACTATAAAGGGTGGTCCTCTCAGTACTATAAAGGGTGGTCCTCTCAGTACTATAAAGGGTGGTCCTCTCAGTACTATAAAGGGTGGTCCTCTGTACTATAAAGGGTGGTCCTCTGTACTATAAAGGGTGGTCCTCAGTACTATAAAGGGTGGTCCTCTCAGTACTATAAAGGGTGGTCCTCTCAGTACTATAAAGGGTGGTCCTCTCAGTCCTATAAAGGGTGGTCCTCTCAGTCCTATAAAGGGTGGTCCTCTCAGTACTATAAAGGGTGGTCCTCTCAGAACTATAAAGGGTGGTCCTCTCAGTACTATAAAGGGTGGTCCTCTCAGTACTATAAAGGGTGGTCCTCTCAGTACTATAAAGGGTGGTCCTCTCAGTACTATAAAGGGTGGTCCTCTCAGTACTATAAAGGGTGGTCCTCTCAGTACTATAAAGGGTGGTCCTCTCAGTCCTATAAAGGGTGGTCCTCTCAGTACTATAAAGGGTGGTCCTCTCAGTACTATAAAGGGTGGTCCTCTCAGTCCTATAAATGGTGGTCCTCTCAGTACTATAAAGGGTGGTCCCTCAGTACTATAAAGGGTGGTCCTCTCAGTACTATAAAGGGTGGTCCTCTCAGTACTATAAAGGGGTGGTCCTCTCAGTACTATATTCCACTAGTACTATAAAGGGTGGTCCTCTCAGTACTATATTCCACTAGTACTATAAAGGGTGGTCCCTCTCAGTACTATATTCCACTAGTACTATAAAGGGTGGTCCTCTCAGTACTATATTCCACTAGTACTATAAAGGGTGGTCCTCTCAGTACTATAAAGGGTGGTCCTCTCAGTACTATAAAGGGTGGTCCTCTCAGTACTATAAAGGGTGGTCCTCTGTACTATAAAGGGTGGTCCTCTCAGTACTATATTCCACTAGTACTATAAAGGGTGGTCCTCTCAGCACTATAAAGGGTGGTCCTCTCAGTACTATAAAGGGTGGTCCTCTCAGTACTATAAAGGGTGGTCCTCTCAGTACTATAAAGGGTGGTCCTCTCAGTACTATAAAGGGTGGTCCCTCTCAGTACTATAAAGGGTGGTCCTCTCAGTACTATAAAGGGTGGTCCTCTCAGTCCTATAAAGGGTGGTCCTCTCAGTCCTATAAAGGGTGGTCCTCTCAGTCCTATAAAGGGTGGTCCTCTCAGTCCTATAAAGGGTGGTCCTCTCAGTACTATAAAGGGTGGTCCTCTCAGAACTATAAAGGGTGGTCCTCTCAGTACTATAAAGGGTGGTCCTCTCAGTACTATAAAGGGTGGTCCTCTCAGTACTATAAAGGGTGGTCCTCTCAGTACTATAAAGGGTGGTCCTCTCAGTACTATAAAGGGTGGTCCTCTCAGTACTATAAAGGGTGGTCCTCTCAGTACTATAAAGGGTGGTCCTCTCAGTACTATAAAGGGTGGTCCTCTCAGTCCTATAAAGGGTGGTCCTCTCAGTCCTATAAAGGGTGGTCCTCTCAGTACTATAAAGGGTGGTCCTCTCAGTACTATAAAGGGTGGTCCTCTCAGTACTATAAAGGGTGGTCCTCTCAGTACTATAAAGGGTGGTCCTCTCAGTACTATAAAGGGTGGTCCTCTCAGTACTATATTCCACTAGTACTATAAAGGGTGGTCCTCTCAGTACTATATTCCACTAGTACTATAAAGGGTGGTCCTCTCAGTACTATATTCCACTAGTACTATAAAGGGTGGTCCTCTCAGTACTATATTCCACTAGTACTATAAAGGGTGGTCCTCTCAGTACTATAAAGGGTGGTCCTCTCAGTACTATAAAGGGTGGTCCTCTCAGTACTATATTCCACTAGTACTATAAAGGGTGGTCCTCTCAGTACTATATTCCACTAGTACTATAAAGGGTGGTCCTCTCAGCACTATAAAGGGTGGTCCTCTCAGTACTATAAAGGGTGGTCCTCTCAGTACTATAAAGGGTGGTCCTCTCAGTACTATAAAGGGTGGTCCTCTCAGTACTATAAAGGGTGGTCCTCTCAGTACTATAAAGGGTGGTCCTCTCAGTACTATAAAGGGTGGTCCTCTGTACTATAAAGGGTGGTCCTCTCAGTACTATAAAGGGTGGTCCTCTCAGTACTATAAAGGGTGGTCCTCTCAGTACTATAAAGGGTAGTCCTCTCAGTCCTATAAAGGGTGGTCCTCTCAGTACTATAAAGGGTGGTCCTCTCAGTCCTATAAAGGGTGGTCCTCTCAGTACTATAAAGGGTGGTCCTCT
Organism: Coregonus clupeaformis; assembly: GCF_020615455.1. NCBI lineage: Eukaryota > Metazoa > Chordata > Actinopteri > Salmoniformes > Salmonidae > Coregonus > Coregonus clupeaformis. The sequence goes on along the minus strand of NW_025535380.1, from coordinate 67,084 downwards.
CAGTACTATAAAGGGTGGTCCTCTCAGTACTATAAAGGGTGGTCCTCTCAGTACTATAAAGGGTGGTCCTCTCAGTACTATAAAGGGTGGTCCTCTCAGTACTATAAAGGGTGGTCCTCTCAGTACTATAAAGGGTGGTCCTCTCAGTACTATAAAGGGTGGTCCTCTCAGTCCTATAAAGGGTGGTCCTCTCAGTACTATACAGGGTGGTCCTCTCAGTACTATAAAGTGTGGTCCTCTCAGTACTATAAAGGGTGGTCCTCTCAGTACTATAAAGGGTGGTCCTCTCAGTACTATAAAGGGTGGTCCTCTCAGCACTATAAAGGGTGGTCCTCAGTACTATAAAGGGTGGTCCTCTCAGTACTATAAAGGGTGGTCCTCTCAGTACTATAAAGGGTGGTCCTCTCAGTACTATAAAGGGTGGTCCTCTCAGTACTATAAAGGGTGGTCCTCTCAGTACTATAAAGGGTGGTCCTCTCAGTACTATAAAGGGTGGTCCTCTCAGTACTATAAAGGGTGGTCCTCTCAGTACTAGAAAGGGTGGTCCTCTCAGTACTATAAAGGGTGGTCCTCTCAGTAATATAAAGGGTGGTCCTCTCAGTACTATAAAGGGTGGTCCTCTCAGTACTATAAAGGGTGGTCCTCTCAGTACTATAAAGGGTGGTCCTCTCAGTACTATAAAGGGTGGTCCTCTCAGTACTATAAAGGGTGGTCCTCTCAGTACTATAAAGGGTGGTCCTCTCAGTACTATAAAGGGTGGTCCTCTCAGTCCTATAAAGGGTGGTCCTCTCAGTCCTATAAAGGGTGGTCGTCTCAGTCCTATAAAGGGTGGTCCTCTCAGTACTATAAAGGGTGGTCCTCTCAGTACTATAAAGGGTGGTCGTCTCAGTACTATAAAGGGTGGTCCTCTCAGTACTCACGTTTGATCTGTTTCAGGGTGGGCTTCAGCAGGTCTAACCACACCTACAGGAACAACACAAACAACAATACGCTTTAGAAATACTTTATTAACACTTCAGAAACCTTTAGAAACAGAACCACAGAATAGCAGAACTAGAGCCTGCCTCTAACACAGCTGAGACTGGATGGCTCTTCGTGTGTGTGTGTGTTATAAAGAACACAGTGCTGCTGTCTGACCATCATCCTCCTGGGGTTAATTAGTTAGTTATAAAGAACACAGTGCTGCTGTCTGACCATCATCCTCATGGGGTTAATTAGTTAGTTATAAAGAACACAGTGCTGCAGTCTCACCATCATCCTCCTGGGGTTAATTAGTTAGTTATAAAGAACACAGTGCTGCTGTCTGACCATCATCCTCCTGGGGTTAATTCGTTAGTTATAAAGAACACAGTGCTGCCGTCTGACCATCATCCTCCTGGGGTTAATTAGTTAGTTATAAAGAACACAGTGCTGCCGTCTGACCATCATCCTCCTGGGGTTAATTAGTTAGTTATAAAGAACACAGTGCTGCCGTCTCACCATCATCCTCCTGGGGTTAATTAGTTAGTTATAAAGAACACAGTGCTGCTGTCTCACCATCATCCTCCTGGGGTTAATTAGTTAGTTATAAAGAACACAGTGCTGCCGTCTGACCATCATCCTCCTGGGGTTAATTAGTTAGTTATAAAGAACACAGTGCTGCCGTCTGACCATCATCCTCCTGGGGTTAATTAGTTAGTTATAAAGAACACAGTGCTGCCGTCTGACCATCATCCTCCTGGGGTTAATTAGTTAGTTATAAAGAACACAGTGCTGCTGTCTCACCATCATCCTCCTGGGGTTAATTAGTTCGTTATAAAGAACACAGTGCTGCCGTCTCACCATCATCCTCCTGGGGTTAATTAGTTAGTTATAAAGAACACAGTGCTGCCGTCTCACCATCATCCTCCTGGGGTTAATTAGTTAGTTATAAAGAACACAGTGCTGCCGTCTGACCATCATCCTCCTGGGGTTAATTAGTTAGTTATAAAGAACACAGTGCTGCTGTCTGACCATCATCCTCCTGGGGTTAATTAGTTAGTTATAAAGAACACAGTGCTGCTGTCTGACCATCATCCTCCTGGGGTTAATTAGTTAGTTATAAAGAACACAGTGCTGCTGTCTGACCATCATCCTCCTGGGGTTAATTAGTTAGTTATAAAGAACACAGTGCTGCCGTCTCACCATCATCCTCCTGGGGTTAATTAGTTAGTTATAAAGAACACAGTGCTGCAGTCTCACCATCATCCTCCTGGGGTTAATTAGTTAGTTATAAAGAACACAGTGCTGCTGTCTGACCATCATCCTCCTGGGGTTAATTAGTTAGTTATAAAGAACACAGTGCTGCTGTCTGACCATCATCCTCCTGGGGTTAATTAGTTAGTTATAAAGAACACAGTGCTGCCGTCTCACCATCATCCTCCTGGGGTTAATTAGTTAGTTATAAAGAAGCACAGTGCTGCCGTCCTGACCATCATCCTCCTGGGGTTAATTAGTTAGTTATAAAGAACACAGTGCTGCCGTCTGACCATCATCCTCCTGGGGTTAATTAGTTAGTTATAAAGAACACAGTGCTGCCGTCTGACCATCATCCTCCTGGGGTTAATTAGTTAGTTATAAAGAACACAGTGCTGCCGTCTGACCATCATCCTCCTGGGGTTAATTAGTTAGTTATAAAGAACACAGTGCTGCTGTCTGACCATCATCCTCCTGGGGTTAATTAGTTAGTTATAAAGAACACAGTGCTGCAGTCTGACCATCATCCTCCTGGGGTTAATTAGTTAGTTATAAAGAACACAGTGCTGCAGTCTGACCATCATCCTCCTGGGGTTAATTAGTTAGTTATAAAGAACACAGTGCTGCCGTCTCACCATCATCCTCCTGGGGTTAATTAGTTAGTTATAAAGAACACAGTGCTGCCGTCTCACCATCATCCTCCTGGGGTTAATTAGTTAGTTATAAAGAACACAGTGCTGCCGTCTGACCATCATCCTCCTGGGGTTAATTAGTTAGTTATAAAGAACACAGTGCTGCAGTCTGACCATCATCCTCCTGGGGTTAATTAGTTAGTTATAAAGAACACAGTGCTGCTGTCTCACCATCATCCTCCTGGGGTTAATTAGTTAGTTATAAAGAACACAGTGCTGCCGTCTGACCATCATCCTCCTGGGGTTAATTAGTTAGTTATAAAGAACACAGTGCTGCCGTCTGACCATCATCCTCCTGGGGTTAATTAGTTAGTTATAAAGAACACAGTGCTGCCGTCTGACCATCATCCTCCTGGGGTTAATTAGTTAGTTATAAAGAACACAGTGCTGCTGTCTGACCATCATCCTCCTGGGGTTAATTAGTTAGTTATAAAGAACACAGTGCTGCCGTCTGACCATCATCCTCCTGGGGTTAATTAGTTAGTTATAAAGAACAGAGTGCTGCTGTCTGACCATCATCCTCCTGGGGTTAATTAGTTAGTTATAAAGAACACAGTGCTGCCGTCTCACCATCATCCTCCTGGGGTTAATTAGTTAGTTATAAAGAACACAGTGCTGCCGTCTGACCATCATCCTCCTGGGGTTAATTAGTTAGTTATAAAGAACACAGTGCTGCAGTCTGACCATCATCCTCCTGGGGTTAATTAGTTAGTTATAAAGAACACAGTGCTGCAGTCTGACCATCATCCTCCTGGGGTTAATTAGTTAGTTATAAAGAACACAGTGCTGCCGTCTCACCATCATCCTCCTGGGGTTAATTAGTTAGTTATAAAGAACACAGTGCTGCCGTCTCACCATCATCCTCCTGGGGTTAATTAGTTAGTTATAAAGAACACAGTGCTGCCGTCTGACCATCATCCTCCTGGGGTTAATTAGTTAGTTATAAAGAACACAGTGCTGCTGTCTGACCATCATCCTCCTGGGGTTAATTAGTTAGTTATAAAGAACACAGTGCTGCTGTCTGACCATCATCCTCCTGGGGTTAATTAGTTAGTTATAAAGAACACAGTGCTGCCGTCTGACCATCATCCTCCTGGGGTTAATTAGTTAGTTATAAAGAACACAGTGCTGCTGTCTGACCATCATCCTCCTGGGGTTAATTAGTTAGTTATAAAGAACACAGTGCTGCCGTCTGACCATCATCCTCCTGGGGTTAATTAGTTAGTTATAAAGAACACAGTGCTGCTGTCTGACCATCATCCTCCTGGGGTTAATTAGTTAGTTATAAAGAACACAGTGCTGCTGTCTGACCATCATCCTCCTGGGGTTAATTAGTTAGTTATAAAGAACACAGTGCTGCTGTCTGACCATCATCCTCCTGGGGTTAATTAGTTAGTTATAAAGAACACAGTGCTGCCGTCTGACCATCATCCTCCTGGGGTTAATTAGTTAGTTATAAAGAACACAGTGCTGCCGTCTGACCATCATCCTCCTGGGGTTAATTAGTTAGTTATAAAGAACACAGTGCTGCCGTCTGACCATCATCCTCCTGGGGTTAATTAGTTAGTTATAAAGAACACAGTGCTGCTGTCTGACCATCATCCTCCTGGGGTTAATTAGTTAGTTATAAAGAACACTGTGCTGCCGTCTGACCATCATCCTCCTGGGGTTAATTAGTTAGTTATAAAGAACACAGTGCTGCCGCCTGACCATCATCCTCCTGGGGTTAATTAGTTAGTTATAAAGAACACAGTGCTGCCGTCTGACCATCATCCTCCTGGGGTTAATTAGTTAGTTATAAAGAACACAGTGCTGCTGTCTGACCATCATCCTCCTGGGGTTAATTAGTTAGTTATAAAGAACACAGTGCTGCTGTCTGACCATCATCCTCCTGGGGTTAATTAGTTAGTTATAAAGAACACAGTGCTGCTGTCTCACCATCATCCTCCTGGGGTTAATTAGTTAGTTATAAAGAACACAGTGCTGCTGTCTGACCATCATCCTCCTGGGGTTAATTAGTTAGTTATAAAGAACACAGTGCTGCTGTCTCACCATCATCCTCCTGGGGTTAATTAGTTAGTTATAAAGAACACAGTGCTGCCGTCTGACCATCATCCTCCTGGGGTTAATTAGTTAGTTATAAAGAACACAGTGCTGCCGTCTCACCATCATCCTCCTGGGGTTCTGGTACTGTAGCCCAAAGTAGTCTCCTTCAGACAGGTTCAGATGGACACACACCAGGTCAAACAGAGCCTTGGCCGGGGCACGTTGCTGTGGAAAGACAGAATAGAACAGAAGACATCAGGTTACAGACAGAACAGACACCAGGTTACAGACAGAACAGACACCAGGTTACAGACAGAACACACACCAGGTTACAGACAGAACAGACACTAGGTTACAGACACCAGGTTACAGACAGAACAGACACCAGGTTACAGACAGAACAGACACCAGGTTACAGACACCAGGTTACAGACAGAACAGACACCAGGTTACAGACAGAACAGACACCAGGTTACAGACAGAACAGACACCAGGTTACAGACACCAGGTTACAGACAGAACATACATCAGGTTACAGACAGAACAGACACCAGGTTACAGACAGAACAGACACCAGGTTACAGACAGAACAGACACCAGGTTACAGACACCAGGTTACAGACAGAACAGACACCAGGTTACAGACAGAACAGACACCAGGTTACAGACAGAACAGACACCAGGTTACAGACAGAACAGACACCAGGTTACAGACAGAACAGACACCAGGTTACAGACAGAACAGACACCAGGTTACAGACAGAACAGACACCAGGTTACAGACACCAGGTTACAGACCGAAGACACCAGGTTACAGACAGAACAGACACCAGGTTACAGACAGAACAGACACCAGGTTACAGACAGAACAGACACCAGGTTACAGACAGAACAGACACCAGGTTACAGACAGAACAGACACCAGGTTACAGACACCAGGTTACAGACACCAGGTTACAGACACCAGGTTACAGACAGAACAGACACCAGGTTACAGACACCAGGTTACAGACAGAACAGACACCAGGTTACAGACACCGGGTTACAGACAGAACAGACACCAGGTTACAGACAGAACAGACACCAGGTTACAGACAGAACACACACCAGGTTAGACAGAACAGACACCAGGTTACAGACAGAACACACACCAGGTTACAGACAGAACAGACACCAGGTTACAGACAGAACACACACCAGGTTACAGACAGAACAGACACCAGGTTACAGACACCAGGTTACAGACACCAGGTTACAGACAGAACAGACACCAGGTTACAGACACCAGGTTACAGACAGAACAGACACCAGGTTACAGACACCAGGTTACAGACAGAACAGACACCAGGTTACAGACACCGGGTTACAGACAGAACAGACACCAGGTTACAGACAGAACAGACACCAGGTTACAGACAGAACAGACACCAGGTTACAGACAGAACAGACACCAGGTTACAGACAGAACAGACACCAGGTTACAGACACCAGGTTACAGACACCAGGTTACAGACAGAACAGACACCAGGTTACAGACAGAACAGACACCAGGTTACAGACAGAACACACACCAGGTTACAGACAGAACACACACCAGGTTAGACAGAACAGACACCAGGTTACAGACAGAACACACACCAGGTTACAGACAGAACAGACACCAGGTTACAGACAGAACAGACACCAGGTTAGACAGAACAGACACCAGGTTAGACAGAACAGACACCAGGTCAAACAGGGCCTGTGGCTATGGCTCCATCCAATAAATATAGAGCTGAAGGCAGGTTAAGTTCCAATGTCCACACTAGCCTCCACCTAGAGACCACCATCCAATACATATAGAGCCAATCACAGTGCTGTGAGAGAAAACAACCTCTCGCTAATTGGCTGTTCCTTCTCCTCAGCTGGAGTTAATGGATGGCAGAGCCACAGTCTACAGCTTCTATCCAGGCTGTAGAAGTTAGTGTGTTGTTAGCAGAGCTACAGTCTACAGCTTCTATCCAGGCTGTAGAAGTTAGTGTGTTGTTAGCAGAGCTACAGTCTACAGCTTCTATCCAGGCTGTAGAAGTTAGTGTGTTGTTAGCAGAGCTACAGTCTACAGCTTCTATCCAGGCTGTAGAAGTTAGTGTGTTGTTAGCAGAGCTACAGTCTACAGCTTCTATCCAGGCTGTAGAAGTTAGTGTGTTGTTAGCAGAGCCACAGTCTACAGCTTCTATCCAGGCTGTAGAAGTTAGTGTGTTGTTAGCAGAGCCACAGTCTACAGCTTCTATCCAGGCTGTAGAAGTTAGTGTGTTGTTAGCAGAGCCACAGTCTACAGCTTCTATCCAGGCTGTAGAAGTTAGTGTGTTGTTAGCAGAGCCACAGTCTACAGCTTCTATCCAGGCTGTAGAAGTTAGTGTGTTGTTAGCAGAGCTACAGTCTACAGCTTCTATCCAGGCTGTAGAAGTTAGTGTGTTGTTAGCAGAGCTACAGTCTACAGCTTCTATCCAGGCTGTAGAAGTTAGTGTGTTGTTAGCAGAGCTACAGTCTACAGCTTCTATCCAGGCTGTAGAAGTTAGTGTGTTGTTAGCAGAGCTACAGTCTACAGCTTCTATCCAGGCTGTAGAAGTTAGTGTGTTGTTAGCAGAGCTACAGTCTACAGCTTCTATCCAGGCTGTAGAAGTTAGTGTGTTGTTAGCAGAGCTACAGTCTACAGCTTCTATCCAGGCTGTAGAAGTTAGTGTGTTGTTAGCAGGGCTACAGTCTACAGCTTCTATCCAGGCTGTAGAAGTTAGTGTGTTGTTAGCAGAGCTACAGTCTACAGCTTCTATCCAGGCTGTAGAAGTTAGTGTGTTGTTAGCAGAGCTACAGTCTACAGCTTCTATCCAGGCTGTAGAAGTTAGTGTGTTGTTAGCAGAGCTACAGTCTACAGCAGGGTTCTTCAATTCCGGTCCTGGAGGATAATTCATCTGTTAATAGAGCATCAAATCCTCACCTTCTCCTCTCTCTCTGTCAGCAACAGAGACCTCAGTTTGTCCCAGATACAGCAGCTGCCACGAGGCCCTGACTGTTCCCCGTTGTCCTGAATGAACCCAGATACAGAAGCTGCCATGAGGCCCTGACTGTTCCCCGTTGTCCTGAATGAACCCAGATACAGAAGCTGCCACGAGGCCCTGACTGTTCCCCATTGTCCTGAATGAACCCAGATACAGAAGCTGCCATGAGGCCCTGACTGTTCCCCGTTGTCCTGAATGAACCCAGATACAGAAGCTGCCACGAGGCCCTGACTGTTCCCCGTTGTCTTGAATGAACCCAGATACAGAAGCTGCCATGAGGCCCTGACTGTTCCCCATTGTCCTGAATGAACCCAGATACAGAAGCTGCCATGAGGCCCTGACTGTTCCCCATTGTCCTGAATGAACCCAGATACAGAAGCTGCCATGAGGCCCTGACTGTTCCCCGTTGTCCTGAATGAACCCAGATACAGAAGCTGCCATGAGGCCCTGACTGTTCCCCGTTGTCCTGAATGAACCCAGATACAGAAGCTGCCACGAGGCCCTGACTGTTCCCCGTTGTCCTGAATGAACCCAGATACAGAAGCTGCCATGAGGCCCTGACTGTTCCCCGTTGTCCTGAATGAACCCAGATACAGAAGCTGCCATGAGGCCCTGACTGTTCCCCGTTGTCTTGAATGAACCCAGATACAGAAGCTGCCATGAGGCCCTGACTGTTCCCGACCTCCAGACCCTACACACCAGACCTCCAGACCTCCAGACCTCCAGACCCTACACATACCAACATTACAGCAGCACCAGACCTCCAGACCTCCAGACCCTACACATACCAACATTATAGCTCCACGAGGTGAGATCTTGCATGGAGCCCCAGGCCGAGGGAGATTGACAGTTATTTTGTGTTTCTTCCATTTGCGAATAATCCCACCAACTGTTGTCACCTTCTCACCAAGCTGCTTGGCGATGGTCTTGTAGCCCATTCCAGCCTTGTGTAGGTCTACAATCTTGTCCCTGACATCCTTGGAGAGCTCTTTGGTCTTGGCCATGGTGGAGAGTTTGGAATCTGATTGATTGATTGCTTCTGTGGACAGGTGTCTTTTATACAGGTAACAAACTGAGATTAGGAGCACTCCCTTTAAGAGTGTGCTCCTAATCTCAGCTCGTTACCTGTATAAAAGACACCTGGGAGCCAGAAATCTTTCTGATTGAGAGGGGGTCAAATACTTATTTCCCTCATTAAAATGCAAATCAATTTATAACATTTTTGACATGCGTTTTTCTGGATTTTTTCGTTCTTATTCTGTCTCTCACTGTTCAAATAAACCTACCATAATTTCTTTGTCAGTGGGCAAACGTACAGCAGGGGATCAAATACTTTTTCCCCCTCACTGTACACCCACCTAGTACCGGGTCGGACCCTCCTTTGCCTCGAGAACAGCCTGAATTTGTTGGGGCATGGAAACTTTGCTCAATTGGCATCAAAATATTCCCCACATCATTACACCAACGCCACCAGCCTGTACCGTTGACAGAGATAAATGACTACAATGTACATCTGTATAGCAAGCCACGGCCACATGACTCACTGTCTGTAGGGGTGGTGTACCTAATAATCTGGCCACTCAGTGTATATTATAGAACGTGACTCACTGTCTGTAGGGGTGGTGTACCTAATAATCTGGCCACTCAGTGTATATTATAGAACGTGACTGTCTGTCTGTAGGGGTGGTGTACCTAATAATCTGGCCACTCAGTGTATATTATAGAACGTGACTCACTGTCTGTAGGGGTGGTGTACCTAATAATCTGGCCACTCAGTGTATATTATAGAACATGACTGTCTGTCTGTAGGGGTGGTGTACCTAATAATCTGGCCACTCAGTGTATATTATAGAACATGACTGTCTGTCTGTAGGGGTGGTGTACCTAATAATAATATCATAGAACATGGTTCCAACATCCATCCATCCACCAGTACATTAATCAGCACCGCTCCCACAAGAGGCAATGGAAAAATAGTTAATCTTGGACCTAATAGGACTCAGCCAAGAGAATGGGAAGGATCTATCCTCCAGTGTTAAAGCATTGATGCCAGAGCTAATAGGACTCAGCCAAGAGAATGGGGAAGGATCTATCCTCCAGTGTTAAAGCATTGATGCCAGAGCTAATGGGGACTCAGCCAAGAGAATGGGAAGGGATCTATCCTCCAGTGTTAAAGCATTGGTGCCAGAGCCTGGGAACTACAGACATCGTCCAAAGCATTGGTTCCTGTACTCACTGATACGTGGAAGACCTCCGTGACGTCGTCCAGCAGCTGCACCCGGATAGAGACCTGTCGTCCTGGGGCCGTGGTTCGGGGCCGCTGGCCTGGTTCCAGGGTAGACACCCCAAAACTCTCTGGGGCCCCCAGCCTCTGGGCCGCCAGCGCGCTGTCCACCGGATCCACCATGGTGTCTCAGATCAGTTCCTCAGTCAGCAGTCAGCCTCTCTACTACACTCACACACCTGAGGACAGACAGAGAGACACGTACATGATCCACTCTGAAGACAAGGACACATATCTGAACAGGGAGGCTCAGAGACTGACCTCCAGAAATGTATTGTGGGGGTATCTTAAGAACAGCGATTCTCAACTGGTGGGTTGTGACCCAGATTTGGGTCGCGGGAGGTTTTGAAATGGGTCATGGGTGATATATTTATTTATTTGTTTTAATAATTTGAAATGAAAATAATACTCCAGTCTGAATTTAAATGATAATGAATTTACATTTTTTTATAATTTAATCTCTGAACAATATTTCTTCAATCCCAGTATTTTCCATATTGAGCTATTAGCAGCTATTTGGGCTGATTTTGTCTCAAACCAGGGAGTTTATTAACATTCTTCATCAAGAATATTGGCAAAATGTTATTATTGACAAGGAAAGAGGTGGGAATGTTGTTCCCTTGTCATATACAGTGGGGAAAAAAAGTATTTAGTCAGCCACCAATTGTGCAAGTTCTCCCACTTAAAAATATGAGAGAGGCCTGTAATTTTCATCATAGGTACACGTCAACTATGACAGACAAATTGAGAAAAAAAATCCAGAAAATCACATTGTAGGATTTTTAATGAATTTATTTGCAAATTATGGTGGAAAATAAGTATTTGGTCAACTACAAACAAGCAAGATTTCTGGCTCTCACAGACCTGTAACTTCTTCTTTAAGAGGCTCCTCTGTCCTCCACTCGTTACCCTGTATTAATGGCACCTGTTTGAACTTGTTATCAGTATAAAAGACACCTGTTCACAACCTCAAACAGTCACACTCCAAACTCCACTATGGCCAAGACCAAAGAGCTGTCAAAGGACACCAGAAACAAAATTGTAGACCTGCACCAGGCTGGGAAGACTGAATCTGCAATAGGTAAGCAGCTTGGTTTGAAGAAATCAACTGTGGGAGCAATTATTAGGAAATGGAAGACATACAAGACCACTGATAATCTCCCTCGATCTGGGGCTCCACGCAAGATCTCACCCCGTGGGGTCAAAATGATCACAAGAACGGTGAGCAAAAATCCCAGAACCACACAGGGGGACCTAGTGAATGACCTGCAGAGAGCTGGGACCAAAGTAACAAAGCGTACCATCAGTAACACACTACACCGCCAGGGACTCAAATCTTGCAGTGCCAGACGTGTCCCCCTGCTTAAGCCAGGCCCGTCTGAAGTTTGCTAGAGTGCATTTGGATGATCCAGAAGAGGATTGGGAGAATGTCATATGGTCAGATGAAACCAAAATAGAACTTTTTGATAAAAAATCTACTCGTCGTGTTTGGAGGACAAAGAATGCTGAGTTGCATCCAAAGAACGCCATACCTACTGTGAAGCATGGGGGTGGAAACATCATGCTTTGGGGCTGTTTTTTCTGCAAAGGGACCAGGACGACTGATCCGTGTAAAGGAAAGAATGAATGGGGCCATGTAGCGTGAGATTATGAGTGAAAACCTCCTTCCATCAGCAAGGGCATTGAAGATGAAACGTGGCTGGGTCTTTCAGCATGACAATTATCCCAAACACACCGCCCGGGCAACGAAGGAGTGGCTTCTTAAGAAGCATTTCAAGGTCCTGGAGTGGCCTAGCCAGTCTCCAGATCTCAACCCCCATAGAAAATCTTTGGAGGGAGTTGAAAGTCCGTGTTGCCCAGCGACAGCCCCAAAACATCACTGCTCTAGAGGAGATCTGCATGGAGGAATGGGCCAAAATACCAGCAACAGTGTGTGAAAACCTTGTGAAGACTTACAGAAAACGTTTGACCTGTGGCATTGCCAAAAAGGGTATATAACAAAGTATTGAGAAACTTTTGTTATTGACCAAATACTTATTTTCCACCATAATTTGCAAATAAATTCATAAAAAATCCTACAATGTGATTTTCTGGAAAAAAAAATCTCATTTTGTCTGTCATAGTTGACGTGTACCTATGATGAAAATTACAGGCCTCTCTCATCTTTTTAAGTGGGAGAACTTGCACAATTGGTGGCTGACTAAATACTTTTTTTCCCCACTGTAATTGCTACATTTAATATCAATATAGCATCGAAAATAGTTTTCCAGATTGTATTTCGCCGATTCTTTTTCGCGATGCAAATATTGGGTCACGACTGAGACAACCTGGTTCAATTTGGGTCCTGTGGCAAAAACCAGTTGAGAACCACCGCTTTAGAGGACAGAGTATTGTCTTTGATACTAACAAGCTAGACATGTTGTTTTGTCCATCTAATTCTCTTGCTGCAGCTTTTTTAGTTCCAGTATTTCCATTGATGTTTCAGCAGGCAAGCAGCCCTCCCAGCCGGAGTGGACAGAGACGGGGAACAGAGAGCCAGCCGGAGTGGACAGAGACGGTGAACAGAGAGCCAGCCGGAGTGGACAGAGACGGTGAACAGAGAGCCAGCCGGAGTGGACAGAGACGGGGAACAGAGAGCCAGCCGGAGTGGACAGAGACGGGGAACAGAGAGCCAGCCGGAGTGGACAGAGACGGGGAACAGAGAGCCAGCCGGAGTGGACAGAGACGGGGAACAGAGAGCCAGCCGGGTGGACAGAGACGGGGAACAGAGAGCCAGCCGGAGTGGACAGAGACGGGGAACAGAGAGCCAGCCGGAGTGGACAGAGACGGGGAACAGAGAGCCAGCCGGAGTGGACAGAGACGGGGAACAGAGAGCCAGCCGGAGTGGACAGAGACGGGGAACAGAGAGCCAGCCGGAGTGGACAGAGACGGGGAACAGAGAGCCAGCCGGAGTGGACAGAGACAGGGAACAGAGAGCCAGCCGGAGTGGACAGAGACGGGGAACAGAGAGCCAGCCGGAGTGGACAGAGACGGTAAACAGAGAGCCAGCCGGAGTGGACAGAGACGGTGAACAGAGAGCCAGCCGGAGCAGCAAGGACATGCAGAACAGACGCAGGTTGCCATGGGAATAGAAGTATTCAGCCCAAAAAAGGACAGATAATTACTGTGTGAACCAGGCCAGATCCTGTCTGCCTGTAACCGTATGAACCAGGCCAGATCCTGTCTGCCTGTAACCGTATGAACCAGGCCAGATCCTGTCTGCCTGTAACAGTATGAACCAGGCCAGATCCTGTCTGCCTGTAACAGTGTGAACCAGGCCAGATCCTGTCTGCCTGTAACAGTATGAACCAGGCCAGATCCTGTCTGCCTGTAACAGTATGAACCAGGCCAGATCCTGTCTGCCTGTAACAGTATGAACCAGGCCAGATCCTGTCTGCCTGTAACAGTATGAACCAGGCCAGATCCTGTCTGCCTGTAACAGTATGAACCGGGCCAGATCCTGTCTGCCTGTAACAGTGTGAACCGGGCCAGATCCTGTCTGCCTGTAACAGTATGAACCGGGCCAGATCCTGTCTGCCTGTAACAGTGTGAACCGGGCCAGATCCTGTCTGCCTGTAACAGTGTGAACCGGGCCAGATCCTGTCTGCCTGTAACAGTGTGAACCAGGCCAGATCCTGTCTGCCTGTAACCGTATGAACCAGGCCAGATCCTGTCTGCCTGTAACAGTATGAACCAGGCCAGATCCTGTCTGCCTGTAACAGTATGAACCAGGCCAGATCCTGTCTGCCTGTAACAGTATGAACCAGGCCAGATCCTGTCTGCCTGTAACAGTATGAACCAGGCCAGATCCTGTCTGCCTGTAACCGTATGAACCAAGCCAGATCCTGTCTGCCTGTAACCGTATGAACCAGGCCAGATCCTGTCTGCATGTAACCGTATGAACCAAGCCAGATCCTGTCTGCCTGTAACCGTATGAACCAGACCAGATCCTGTCTGCCTGTAACAGTATGAACCAGGCCAGATCCTGTCTGCCTGTAACAGTATGAACCAGGCCAGATCCTGTCTGCCTGTAACAGTGTGAACCAGGCCAGATCCTGTCTGCCTGTAACAGTATGAACCAGGCCAGATCCTGTCTGCCTGTAACAGTATGAACCAGGCCAGATCCTGTCTGCCTGTAACAGTATGAACCAGGCCAGATCCTGTCTGCCTGTAACAGTATGAACCAGGCCAGATCCTGTCTGCCTGTAACAGTATGAACCGGGCCAGATCCTGTCTGCCTGTAACAGTGTGAACCGGGCCAGATCCTGTCTGCCTGTAACAGTATGAACCGGGCCAGATCCTGTCTGCCTGTAACAGTGTGAACCGGGCCAGATCCTGTCTGCCTGTAACAGTGTGAACCGGGCCAGATCCTGTCTGCCTGTAACAGTGTGAACCAGGCCAGATCCTGTCTGCCTGTAACAGTATGAACCAGGCCAGATCCTGTCTGCCTGTAACAGTATGAACCAGGCCAGATCCTGTCTGCCTGTAACAGTATGAACCAGGCCAGATCCTGTCTGCCTGTAACAGTATGAACCAGGCCAGATCCTGTCTGCCTGTAACAGTATGAACCAGGCCAGATCCTGTCTGCCTGTAACCGTATGAACCAAGCCAGATCCTGTCTGCCTGTAACCGTATGAACCAGGCCAGATCCTGTCTGCATGTAACCGTATGAACCAAGCCAGATCCTGTCTGCCTGTAACCGTATGAACCAGACCAGATCCTGTCTGCCTGTAACAGTATGAACCAGGCCAGATCCTGTCTGCCTGTAACAGTATGAACCAGGCCAGATCCTGCCTGCCTGTAACAGTATGAACCAGGCCAGATGCTGTCTGCCTGTAACAGTATGAACCAGGCCAGATCCTGTCTGCCTGTAACAGTGTGAACCAGGCCAGATCCTGTCTGCCTGTAACAGTGTGAACCAGGCCAGATCCTGTCTGCCTGTAACAGTGTGAACCAGGCCAGATCCTGTCTGCCTGTAACAGTGTGAACCAGGCCAGATCCTGTCTGCCTGTAACCGTATGAACCAGGCCAGATCCTGTCTGCCTGTAACAGTATGAACCAGGCCAGATCCTGTCTGCCTGTAACAGTATGAACCAGACCAGATCCTGTCTGCCTGTAACAGTATGAACCAGACCAGATCCTGTCTGCCTGTAACAGTGTGAACCAGGCCAGATCCTGTCTGCCTGTAACAGTATGAACCAGGCCAGATCCTGTCTGCCTGTAACAGTATGAACCAGGCCAGATCCGGTACTTCCCTGTCTAAACCAGGCCAGATACAGTACTTCCCTGTCTAAACCAGGCCAGATACGGTACTTCCCTGTCTAAACCAGGCCAGATACGGTACTTCCCTGTCTAAACCAGGCCAGATACGGTACTTCCCCTGTCTAAACCAGGCCAGATACGGTACTTCCCTGTCTAAACCAGGCCAGATACGGTACTTCCCTGTCTAAACCAGGCCAGATACGGTACTTCCCTGTCTAAACCAGGCCAGATACGGTACTTCCCTGTCTAAACCAGGCCAGATACGGTACTTCCCTGTCTAAACCAGGCCAGATACGGTACTTCCCTGTCTAAACCAGGCCAGATACGGTACTTCCCTGTCTAAACCAGGCCAGATACGGTACTTCCCTGTCTAAACCAGGCCAGATACGGTACTTCCCTGTCTAAACCAGGCCAGAAGCGGTACTTCCCTGTCTAAACCAGGCCAGAAGCGGTACTTCCCTGTCTAAACCAGGCCAGAAGCGGTACTTCCCTGTCTAAACCAGGCCAGAAGCAGTACTTCCCTGTCTAAACCAGGCCAGAAGCAGTACTTCCCTGTCTAAACCAGTCCAGAAGCAGTACTTCCCTGTCTAAACCAGGCCAGAAGCAGTACTTCCCTGTCTAAACCGGGCCAGATGCAGTACTTCCCTGTCTAAACCGGGCCAGAAGCAATACTTCTCTGTCTAAATCAGGCCAGATACTTCCCTGTCTAAACCAGGCCAGATACAGTACTTCTCTGTCTAAATCAGGCCAGATACTTCCCTGTCTAAACCAGGCCAGATGCAGTACTTCCCTGTCTAAATCAGGCCAGATACAGTACTTCCCTGTCTAAACCAGGCCAGATGTAGTGCTTCTCTTTCTGAATCAGAGACCACTTCATCGGAGGGAGTGAACCGCATCGGTGGTCAGTGACCTAACAGCTAACACAGTAACATTTCAGCCAGCTTGCAGGTTAGTCACTAGACTCCACCATGACGTTGACACAAGTCAAAAAAAAACAATGGTATTTTATTATAATAATAATAATAATAATAATAATAATAATAATGCCATTTAGCAGACGCTTTCATCCAAAGCGACATACAGTCATGCATGCATAATTTTTTTTTTGGGGTGTATGGGTGGTCCCGGGGATCGAACCCACTACCTTGGCGTTACAAGCGCGGAGCTCTACCAGCTGAGCTACAGAGGAACACAGACTCTGGGACAGACTCTAAACCAGACAGTATCATTGATATAGACAGTTAGACACAGAGCGATTAGAGGAGGTTAAAGGTTAAGACAGAACAAACCTCTGTCCCTCAGGTATCCTCCTCCACACAGCCTGGAACCACAGCCTCCCCCTCCTCTGCCCCCTTAAGGGGTCTACACAGTCTACTGGAACCACAGCCTCCCCCTCCTCTGCCCCCTTAAGGGGTCTACACAGTCTGGAACCACAGCCTCCCCCTCCTCTGCCCCCTTAAGGGGTCTATACAGTCTACTGGAACCACAGCCTCCCCCTCCTCTGCCCCCCTTAAGGGGTCTACAAGTCTGGAACCACAGCCTCCCCCTCCTCTGCCCCCTTAAGGGGTCTACACAGTCTGGAACCACAGCCTCCCCCTCCTCTGCCCCCTTAAGGGGTCTACACAGTCTACTGGAACCACAGCCTCCCCCTCCTCTGCCCCCTTAAGGGGTCTACACAGTCTGGAACCACAGCCTCCCCCTCCTCTGCCCCCTTAAGGGGTCTACTGGAACCACAGCCTCCCCTCCTCTGCCCCCCTTAAGGGGTCTACACAGTCTACTGGAACCACAGCCTCCCCCTCCTCTGCCCCCCTTAAGGGGTCTACACAGTCTGGAACCACAGCCTCCCCTCCTCTGCCCCCTTAAGGGGTCTACACAGTCTACTGGAACCACAGCCTCCCCTCCTCTGCCCCCTTAAGGGGTCTACACAGTCTGGAACCACAGCCTCCCCTCCTCTGCCCCCCTTAAGGTCTACACAGTCTACTGGAACCACAGCCTCCCCCTCCTCTGCCCCCTTAAGGGGTCTATACAGTCTACTGGAACCACAGCCTCCCCCTCCTCTGCCCCCCTTAAGGGGTCTACACAGTCTACTGGAACCACAGCCTCCCCCTCCTCTGCCCCCTTAAGGGGTCTACACAGTCTGGAACCACAGCCTCCCCCTCCTCTGCCCCCCTTAAGGGGGTCTATACAGTCTGGAACCACAGCCTCCCCCTCCTCTGCCCCCTTAAGGGGTCTACTGGAACCACAGCCCCCCCCTCCTCTGCCCCCCTTAAGGGGTCTACACAGTCTGGAACCACAGCCTCCCCCTCCTCTGCCCCCTTAAGGGGTCTATACAGTCTGGAACCACAGCCTCCCCCTCCTCTGCCCCCCTTAAGGGGTCTATACAGTCTGGAACCACAGCCTCCCCCTCCTCTGCCCCCCTTAAGGGGTCTATACAGTCTGGAACCACAGCCTCCCCCCTCCTCTGCCCCCTTAAGGGGTCTACACAGTCTGGAACCACAGCCTCCCCCTCCTCTGCCCCCTTAAGGGGTCTATACAGTCTGGAACCACAGCCTCCCCTCCTCTGCCCCCTTAAGGGGTCTACACAGTCTGGAACCACAGCCTCCCCCTCCTCTGCCCCCTTAAGGGGTCTATACAGTCTGGAACCACAGCCTCCCCCTCCTCTGCCCCCTTAAGGGGTCTACTGGAACCACAGCCTCCCCCTCCTCTGCCCCCTTAAGGGGTCTACACAGTCTACTGGAACCACAGCCTCCCCTCCTCTGCCCCCTTAAGGGGGTCTACACAGTCTACTGGAACCACAGCCTCCCCCTCCTCTGCCCCCCTTAAGGGGTCTACACAGTCTGGAACCACAGCCTCCCCCCTCCTCTGCCCCCTTAAGGGGTCTACACAGTCTACTGGAACCACAGCCTCCCCCTCCTCTGCCCCCTTAAGGGGTCTACACAGTCTACTGGAACCACAGCCTCCCCCTCCTCTGCCCCCTTAAGGGGTCTACACAGTCTGGAACCACAGCCTCCCCTCCTCTGCCCCTTAAGGGGTCTACTGGAACCACAGCCTCCCCCCTCCTCTGCCCCCCTTAAGGGGTCTACACAGTCTACTGGAACCACAGCCTCCCCCTCCTCTGCCCCCTTAAGGGGTCTACACAGTCTACTGGAACCACAGCCTCCCCCTCCTCTGCCCCCTTAAGGGGTCTATACAGTCTACTGGAACCACAGCCTCCCCCTCCTCTGCCCCCTTAAGGGGTCTATACAGTCTACTGGAACCACAGCCTCCCCCTCCTCTGCCCCCCTTAAGGGGTCTACACAGTCTACTGGAACCACAGCCTCCCCCCTCCTCTGCCCCCCTTAAGGGGTCTACACAGTCTGGAACCACAGCCTCCCCCTCCTCTGCCCCCTTAAGGGGGTCTACACAGTCTGGAACCACAGCCTCCCCCTCCTCTGCCCCCCTTAAGGGGTCTACACAGTCTGGAACCACAGCCTCCCCCTCCTCTGCCCCCTTAAGGGGTCTACACAGTCTGGAACCACAGCCTCCCCTCCTCTGCCCCCTTAAGGGGTCTACACAGTCTGGAACCACAGCCTCCCCCTCCTCTGCCCCCTTAAGGGGTCTACACAGTCTGGAACCACAGCCTCCCCCTCCTCTGCCCCCTTAAGGGGTCTACACAGTCTGGAACCACAGCCTCCCCCTCCTCTGCCCCCTTAAGGGGTCTACACAGTCTACTGGAACCACAGCCTCCCCCCTCCTCTGCCCCCCTTAAGGGGTCTACACAGTCTGGAACCACAGCCTCCCCCTCCTCTGCCCCCTTAAGGGGTCTACTGGAACCACAGCCTCCCCTCCTCTGCCCCCTTAAGGGGTCTACACAGTCTACTGGAACCACAGCCTCCCCCTCCTCTGCCCCCTTAAGGGGTCTACACAGTCTGGAACCACAGCCTCCCCCTCCTCTGCCCCCTTAAGGGGTCTCACAGTCTACTGGAACCACAGCCTCCCCTCCTCTGCCCCCTTAAGGGGTCTACACAGTCTGGAACCACAGCCTCCCCCTCCTCTGCCCCCTTAAGGGGTCTACACAGTCTACTGGAACCACAGCCTCCCCCTCCTCTGGCCCCCTTAAGGGGTCTACACAGTCTACTGGAACCACAGCCTCCCCCTCCTCTGCCCCCTTAAGGGGTCTACACAGTCTACTGGAACCACAGCCTCCCCCTCCTCTGCCCCCTTAAGGGGGTCTATAGCAGTCTGGAACCACAGCCTCCCCCTCCTCTGCCCCCTTAAGGGGTCTACACAGTCTGGAACCACAGCCTCCCCCTCCTCTGCCCCCTTAAGGGGTCTATACAGTCTACTGGAACCACAGCCTCCCCCTCCTCTGCCCCCTTAAGGGGTCTATACAGTCTACTGGAACCACAGCCTCCCCCTCCTCTGCCCCCTTAAGGGGTCTACAGTCTACTGGAACCACAGCCTCCCCCTCCTCTGTCCCCTTAAGGGGTCTACACAGTCTACTGGAACCACAGCCTCCCCCTCCTCTGCCCCCTTAAGGGGTCTACACAGTCTACTGGAACCACAGCCTCCCCCTCCTCTGCCCCCTTAAGGGGTCTACTGGAACCACAGCCTCCCCCTCCTCTGGCCCCTTAAGGGGTCTACACAGTCTGGAACCACAGCCTCCCCTCCTCTGCCCCCTTAAGGGGTCTACACAGTCTACTGGAACCACAGCCTCCCCTCCTCTGCCCCCTTAAGGGGTCTACACAGTCTACTGGAACCACAGCCTCCCCCTCCTCTGCCCCCTTAAGGGGTCTACACAGTCTGGAACCACAGCCTCCCCCTCCTCTGCCCCCTTAAGGGGTCTACACAGTCTACTGGAACCACAGCCTCCCCCTCCTCTGCCCCCTTAAGGGGTCTACACAGTCTACTGGAACCACAGCCTCCCCCTCCTCTGCCCCCTTAAGGGGTCTACACAGTCTGGAACCACAGCCTCCCCCTCCTCTGCCCCCTTAAGGGGTCTATACAGTCTACTGGAACCACAGCCTCCCCCTCCTCTGGCCCCTTAAGGGGTCTACACAGTCTGGAACCACAGCCTCCCCTCCTCTGCCCCCTTAAGGGGTCTACACAGTCTGGAACCACAGCCTCCCCCTCCTCTGCCCCCTTAAGGGGTCTACACAGTCTGGAACCACAGCCTCCCCCTCCTCTGCCCCCTTAAGGGGTCTACACAGTCTACTGGAACCACAGCCTCCCCCTCCTCTGCCCCCTTAAGGGGTCTACACAGTCTACTGGAACCACAGCCTCCCCTCCTCTGCCCCCTTAAGGGGGTCTACACAGTCTACTGGAACCACAGCCTCCCCCTCCTCTGCCCCCTTAAGGGGTCTACTGGAACCACAGCCTCCCCCTCCTCTGCCCCCTTAAGGGGTCTACTGGAACCACAGCCTCCCCCTCCTCTGCCCCCTTAAGGGGTCTACACAGTCTGGAACCACAGCCTCCCCTCCTCTGCCCCCTTAAGGGGTCTACACAGTCTGGAACCACAGCCTCCCCCTCCTCTGCCCCCTTTAAGGGGTCTACACAGTCTACTGGAACCACAGCCTCCCCCTCCTCTGCCCCCTTAAGGGGTCTACACAGTCTACTGGAACCACAGCCTCCCCCTCCTCTGCCCCCCTTAAGGGTCTACACAGTCTGGAACCACAGCCTCCCCCTCCTCTGCCCCCTTAAGGGGTCTACTGGAACCACAGCCTCCCCCTCCTCTGGCCCCTTAAGGGGGTCTACACAGTCTACTGGAACCACAGCCTCCCCCTCCTCTGCCCCCTTAAGGGGTCTACACAGTCTGGAACCACAGCCTCCCCCTCCTCTGTCCCCTTAAGGGGTCTATACAGTCTGGAACCACAGCCTCCCCCTCCTCTGTCCCCTTAAGGGGTCTACACAGTCTACTGGAACCACAGCCTCCCCCTCCTCTGCCCCCTTAAGGGGTCTACACAGTCTGGAACCACAGCCTCCCCCTCCTCTGCCCCTTAAGGGGTCTACACAGTCTACTGGAACCACAGCCTCCCCCTCCTCTGTCCCCTTAAGGGGTCTACACAGTCTACTGGAACCACAGCCTCCCCTCCTCTGCCCCCTTAAGGGGTCTACACAGTCTGGAACCACAGCCTCCCCCCTCCTCTGCCCCCCTTAAGGGGTCTACACAGTCTACTGGAACCACAGCCTCCCCCTCCTCTGCCCCCTTAAGGGGTCTATACAGTCTGGAACCACAGCCTCCCCCTCCTCTGCCCCCTTAAGGGGTCTACACAGTCTGGAACCACAGCCTCCCCCTCCTCTGTCCCCTTAAGGGGTCTACACAGTCTGGAACCACAGCCTCCCCTCCTCTGCCCCCTTAAGGGGTCTACACAGTCTACTGGAACCACAGCCCCCCCTCCTCTGCCCCCTTAAGGGGTCTCCACAGTCTGGAACCACAGCCTCCCCCTCCTCTGCCCCCTTAAGGGGTCTATACAGTCTGGAACCACAGCCTCCCCCTCCTCTGCCCCCCTTAAGGGGTCTACACAGTCTGGAACCACAGCCTCCCCTCCTCTGCCCCCTTTAAGGGGTCTACACAGTCTACTGGAACCACAGCCTCCCCCTCCTCTGTCCCCTTAAGGGGTCTACACAGTCTGGAACCACAACCTCCCCCTCCTCTGTCCCCTTAAGGGGTCTATACAGTCTACTGGAACCACAGCCTCCCCCTCCTCTGCCCCCTTAAGGGGTCTACAGTCTACTGGAACCACAGCCTCCCCCTCCTCTGCCCCCTTAAGGGGTCTACACAGTCTGGAACCACAACCTCCCCCTCCTCTGGCCCCTTAAGGGGTCTACACAGTCTGGAACCACAGCCTCCCCCTCCTCTGGCCCCTTAAGGGGTCTACACAGTCTGGAACCACAACCTCCCCCTCCTCTGTCCCCCTTAAGGGGGTCTATACAGTCTACTGGAACCACAGCCTCCCCCTCCTCTGCCCCCCCTTAAGGGGTCTACAGTCTACTGGAACCACAGCCTCCCCCTCCTCTGCCCCCTTAAGGGGTCTACAGTCTACTGGAACCACAGCCTCCCCCTCCTCTGGCCCCCTTAAGGGGTCTACACAGTCTACTGGAACCACAGCCTCCCCTCCCTCTGCCCCCTTAAGGGGGTCTACACAGTCTACTGGAACCACAGCCTCCCCCTCCTCTGCCCCCTTAAGGGGTCTACACAGTCTACTGGAACCACAGCCTCCCCCTCCTCTGCCCCCTTAAGGGGTCTACACAGTCTACTGGAACCACAGCCTCCCCCTCCTCTGCCCCCCTTAGGGGTCTACACAGTCTGGAACCACAGCCTCCCCCTCCTCTGCCCCCTTAAGGGGTCTACTGGAACCACAGCCTCCCCCTCCTCTGCCCCCTTAAGGGGTCTACACAGTCTACTGGAACCACAGCCTCCCCCTCCTCTGCCCCCTTAAGGGGTCTACACAGTCTACTGGAACCACAGCCTCCCCTCCTCTGCCCCCTTAAGGGGTCTACACAGTCTACTGGAACCACAGCCTCCCCCTCCTCTGCCCCCTTAAGGGGTCTACACAGTCTGGAACCACAGCCTCCCCCTCCCTCTGCCCCCTTAAGGGGTCTATACAGTCTACTGGAACCACAGCCTCCCCTCCTCTGCCCCCCTTAAGGGGTCTACACAGTCTGGAACCACAGCCTCCCCCTCCTCTGCCCCCTTAAGGGGTCTATACAGTCTACTGGAACCACAGCCTCCCCCCTCCTCTGGCCCCCTTAAAGGGGGTCTACACAGTCTGGAACCACAGCCTCCCCCTCCTCTGCCCCCTTAAGGGGTCTACACAGTCTACTGGAACCACAGCCTCCCCTCCTCTGCCCCCTTAAGGGGGTCTACACAGTCTACTGGAACCACAGCCTCCCCCCCCTCCTCTGCCCCCCTTAAGGGGTCTACACAGTCTACTGGAACCACAGCCTCCCCCTCCTCTGCCCCCTTAAGGGGTCTACACAGTCTACTGGAACCACAGCCTCCCCCTCCTCTGGCCCCTTAAGGGGTCTACACAGTCTGGAACCACAGCCTCCCCCTCCTCTGCCCCCTTAAGGGGTCTATACAGTCTACTGGAACCACAGCCTCCCCCTCCTCTGGCCCCTTAAGGGGTCTACACAGTCTACTGGAACCACAGCCTCCCCCTCCTCTGCCCCCTTAAGGGGTCTACACAGTCTGGAACCACAGCCTCCCCCTCCTCTGCCCCCTTAAGGGGTCTACACAGTCTACCAAACAGAGCCAACGGGGGTCCATTTGCGTCGCTCTCTATGTACATTTGTGCAGCTGAAATTTCGGAACGCGACACAAACGGACCTCCGTCGGCGCCGTTTTACGTAGAGCCCCTTTACCGTCTACAAAACAAAACATTCCAAAGCAGTGATGTCAATCTCAGACCAGATCAGACATGACTGGGCTGAATTCATCTCATTCTATAAAAGTTCCTTCCAACATTGTCCTGTTGACTGATCCAAAGCCTGAATAGGTGACAGCGTTATAGGTTGGGGGATTTGACAGAGGAAACAGCATGCAACCTTCCTTGAAGAAGAGCAGTATTTCAGCTAGATATCCCCGAGATAAATAATCACAATCAGCCATTAGATCAGATCTCACTTTCAGACTGTGCCAACCCTCCTTAGGCCGACAAGCTGCAATCAAAAGGTTGGAAGTAATGGTTGGGACTTGTGGAACATTACCTGGCTGTATCCAAAATGGCCCCCTATTCCTTATGGGCCCTGGTCTAAAGTACTGCATTATATTACACATCTTAGAATCAGCTATTGAAAACAACCAGAACCCACTGGATTCTCCAATTACATTGAATGAACTACAGGACGCAATACAAACCCTTCAACCCTTAAAAGTCCTGTGGTGTTGATGGTATCCTCAATGAAATGATCAAATATACAGACCACAAATTCCAATTGGCTATACTTAAACTCTTTAACATCATCCTTAGCTCTGGCATCTTCGACAATACTTGGAACAAAGGACTGATCACCCCAATCCACAAAAGTGGAGACAAATCTGACCCCAATAGCTACCGTGGGATATGCGTCAACAGCAACCTTGGGAAAATCCTCTACATTATCATTAACAGCAGACTAGTTCATTTCCTCAGTGAAAACAATGTACTGAGCAAATGTCAAATTGGCTTTTTACCAAAACACCCTACGACAGACCACGTATTCACCCTGCACACCCTTATTGACGAACAAACAAAACAAAAGCAAAGTCTTCTCATGCTTTGTTGATTTCAAAAAACCTTTTGACTCAATTTGGCATGAGGGTCTACTATATAAATTGATGGAAAGCTGTGTTGGGGAAAAACCGTACGACATTATAAAATCCATGTACACAAACAACAAGTGTGCAGTTAAAATTGGCAAAAAAAAACAAATGTCTTTCCTCAGGGCTGTGGGGTGAGACAGGGATGCAGTTTAAGCCCCACCCTCTTCAACATATATATCAATGAATTGGCGAGGGCACTAGAACAGTCTGCAGCACCCGGTCTCACCCTACTAGAATCTGAAGTCAAATGTCTACTGTTTGCTGATGATCTGGTGCTTCTGTCACCAACCAAGGAGGGCCTACAGCAGCACCTAGATCTTCTGCACAGATTATGTCAGACCTGGGCCCTGACAGTAAATCTCAGTAAGACAAAAATAATGGTGTTCCAAACAAAGGTCCAGTTGCCAGGACCACAAATACAAATTCCATCTAGACACCGTTGCCCTAGAGCACACAAAAACACTAAATAATAATAATGCATTCAGAGCAGAATTAGGATGATTCCCGCTAATTATTAAAATCCAGAAAAGAGCCGTTTAATTCTACAACCACCTAAAAGGAAGCGATTCCCAAACCTTCCATAACAAAGCCATCACCTACAGAGAGATGAACTTGGATAAGAGTCCCCTAAGCAAGCTGGTCCTGGGGCTCTGTTCACAAACACAAACAGACCCCACAGAGCCCCAGGACAGCAACACAATTAGACCCAACCAAATCATGAGAAAACAAAAAAAGAATTACTTGACACATTGGAAAGAACTAACCAAAAAAACAGAGCAAACTAGAATGCTATTTGGCCCTAAACAGAGAGTACACAGTGGCAGAATACCTGACCACTGTGACAG
Organism: Coregonus clupeaformis; assembly: GCF_020615455.1. Lineage (NCBI taxonomy): Eukaryota > Metazoa > Chordata > Actinopteri > Salmoniformes > Salmonidae > Coregonus > Coregonus clupeaformis. The sequence goes on along the minus strand of NW_025535380.1, from coordinate 41,384 downwards.
ACCCAAACTTAAGGAAAGCTATGTACAGACTCAGTGAGCATAGCCTTGCTATTGAGAAAGGCCGCCGTAGGCAGACCTGGCTCTCAAGAGAAGACAGGCTATGTGCACACTGCCCACAAAATGAGGTGGAAACTGAGCTGCACTTCCTAACCTCCTGCCAAATGTATGACCATATTAGAGACACATATTTCCCTCAGATTACACAGACCCACAAAGAATTCAAAAACAAATCTAATTTTGATAAACTCCCATATCTAATGGGTGAAAAACCACAGTGTGCCATCACAGCTGCAGGATTTGTGACCTGTTGCCACAAGAAAAGGGCAACCAGTGAAGAACAAACACCATTGAAAATACAACCCATATTTATGTTGATTTATTTTCCCATTTGTACTTTAACTATTTGCACATTGTTACAACACTGTATATATACATAATATGACATTTGAAATGTCTTTATTCTTTTGGAACTTCTGAGTGTAATGTTTCCTGTTAATATTTATTGTTTATTTCACTTTTGTTTATTATCTACTTCACTTGCTTTGGCAATGTTAACATACGTTTCCCATGCCAATAAAACCCTTTGAATTGAGAGAGAGAGACGAGAGAGACCGGCACAGTGTTTCCACCAAACCTTGTGTGCTAAGTGCTTCGACAAACAGTGCCATAAAGAGGCCTATTCTTCCTGAGGCAGCAGGCCTAACTAACTGAGTACACATCCAAAGCCTAAGTAGACAGCAACAAAGACAGAGACCACACTGACTAACGTTACTTTAATAAAGCTTGTACTATATAGCTGGTTGAGGAATAAAGTGTAACATTGATGGAGTAATTATTGAAGAAAATATGATCCAATAACTAAATACATGGCAACATCATCACTTCAACTTCTTTCCGATAGAAAGGGAGTTGGGTATCAACACACCGCCGGCACTCTGTTCAGAGGTGTTCAGTCTCGGCTGGCAAACGCTATTAGAGAGTCTGAGTCTTTAGAGGAAAGCTTAATGAACACAGGTGATACAGCCTTTAGAGGAAAGCTTAATGAACACAGGTGATACTACTATAGGTAATACAGCCTTTAGAGGAAAGCCTAATGAACACAGGTGATACTACTATAGGTAATACAGCCTTTAGAGGAAAGCTTAATGAACACAGGTGATACAGCCTTTAGAGGAAAGCTTAATGAACACAGGTGATACTACTATAGGTAATACAGCCTTTAGAGGAAAGCCTAATGAACACAGGTGATACTACTATAGGTAATACAGCCTTTAGAGGAAAGCTTAATGAACACAGGTGATACAGCCTTTAGAGGAAAGCTTAATGAACACAGGTGATACTACTATAGGTAATACAGCCTTTAGAGGAAACCTTAATGAACACAGGTGATACTACTATAGGTGATACAGCCGTTAGAGGAAAGCTTAATGAACACAGGTGATACTACTATAGGTGATACAGCCTTTAGAGGAAAGCCTAATGAACACAGGTGATACTACTATAGGTGATACAGCCTTTAGAGGAAAGCCTAATGAACACAGGTGATACTACTATAGGTAATACAGCCTTTAGAGGAAAGCTTAATGAACACAGGTGATACTACTATAGGTAATACAGCCTTTAGAGGAAAGCTTAATGAACACAGGTGATACTACTATAGGTAATACAGCCTTTAGAGGAAAGCTTAATGAACACAGGTAATACAGCCTTTAGAGGAAAGCTTAATGAACACAGGTGATACTACTATAGGTAATACAGCCTTTAGAGGAAAGCTTAATGAACACAGGTGATACTACTATAGGTAATACAGCCTTTAGAGGAAAGCTTAATGAACACAGGTGATACAGCCTTTAGAGGAAAGCTTAATGAACACAGGTGATACTACTATAGGTAATACAGCCTTTAGAGGAAAGCTTAATGAACACAGGTGATACTACTATAGGTAATACAGCCTTTAGAGGAAAGCTTAATGAACACAGGTGATACTACTATAGGTAATACAGCCTTTAGAGGAAAGCCTAATGAACACAGGTGATACTACTATAGGTAATACAGCCTTTAGAGGAAAGCTTAATGAACACAGGTGATACTACTATAGGTAATACAGCCTTTAGAGGAAAGCTTAATGAACACAGGTGATACTACTATAGGTGATACAGCCTTTAGAGGAAAGCTTAATGAACACAGGTGATACAGCCTTTAGAGGAAAGCTTAATGAACACAGGTGATACAGCCTTTAGAGGAAAGCTTAATGAACACAGGTGATACTACTATAGGTAATAAAGCCTTTAGAGGAAACCTTAATGAACACAGGTGATACTACTATAGGTGATACAGCCGTTAGAGGAAAGCTTAATGAACACAGGTGATACTACTATAGGTGATACAGCCTTTAGAGGAAAGCCTAATGAACACAGGTGATACTACTATAGGTGATACAGCCTTTAGAGGAAAGCCTAATGAACACAGGTGATACTACTATAGGTAATACAGCCTTTAGAGGAAAGCTTAATGAACACAGGTGATACTACTATAGGTAATACAGCCTTTAGAGGAAAGCTTAATGAACACAGGTGATACTACTATAGGTAATACAGCCTTTAGAGGAAAGCTTAATGAACACAGGTAATACAGCCTTTAGAGGAAAGCTTAATGAACACAGGTGATACTACTATAGGTAATACAGCCTTTAGAGGAAAGCTTAATGAACACAGGTGATACAGCCTTTAGAGGAAAGCTTAATGAACACAGGTGATACAGCCTTTAGAGGAAAGCTTAATGAACACAGGTGATACTACTATAGGTAATACAGCCTTTAGAGGAAAGCTTAATGAACACAGGTGATACTACTATAGGTAATACAGCCTTTAGAGGAAAGCTTAATGAACACAGGTGATACTACTATAGGTAATACAGCCTTTAGAGGAAAGCCTAATGAACACAGGTGATACTACTATAGGTAATACAGCCTTTAGAGGAAAGCTTAATGAACACAGGTGATACTACTATAGGTAATACAGCCTTTAGAGGAAAGCTTAATGAACACAGGTGATACTACTATAGGTAATACAGCCTTTAGAGGAAAGCCTAATGAACACAGGTGATACTACTATAGGTAATACAGCCTTTAGAGGAAAGCTTAATGAACACAGGTGATACTACTATAGGTAATACAGCCTTTAGAGGAAAGCTTAATGAACACAGGTGATACAGCCGTTAGAGGAAAGCTTAATGAACACAGGTGATACTACTATAGGTAATACAGCCTTTAGAGGAAAGCTTAATGAACACAGGTGATACAGCCGTTAGAGGAAAGCTTAATGAACACAGGTGATACTACTATAGGTAATACAGCCTTTAGAGGAAAGCTTAATGAACACAGGTGATACAGCCTTTAGAGGAAAGCTTAATGAACACAGGTGATACTACTATAGGTAATACAGCCTTTAGAGGAAAGCTTAATGAACACAGGTGATACTACTATAGGTAATACAGCCTTTAGAGGAAAGCTTAATGAACACAGGTGATACTACTATAGGTGATACAGCCTTTAGAGGAAAGCTTAATGAACACAGGTGATACAGCCTTTAGAGGAAAGCTTAATGAACACAGGTGATACAGCCTTTAGAGGAAAGCTTAATGAACACAGGTGATACTACTATAGGTAATACAGCCTTTAGAGGAAAGCTTAATGAACACAGGTGATACTACTATAGGTAATACAGCCTTTAGAGGAAAGCTTAATGAACACAGGTGATACTACTATAGGTGATACAGCCTTTAGAGGAAAGCTTAATGAACACAGGTGATACTACTATAGGTAATACAGCCTTTAGAGGAAAGCTTAATGAACACAGGTGATACTACTATAGGTGATACAGCCTTTAGAGGAAAGCTTAATGAACACAGGTGATACAGCCTTTAGAGGAAAGCTTAATGAACACAGGTGATACAGCCTTTAGAGGAAAGCTTAATGAACACAGGTGATACTACTATAGGTAATACAGCCTTTAGAGGAAAGCTTAATGAACACAGGTGATACTACTATAGGTAATACAGCCTTTAGAGGAAAGCTTAATGAACACAGGTGATACTACTATAGGTAATACAGCCTTTAGAGGAAAGCTTAATGAACACAGGTGATACTACTATAGGTAATACAGCCTTTAGAGGAAAGCTTAATGAACACAGGTGATACTACTATAGGTAATACAGCCTTTAGAGGAAAGCTTAATGAACACAGGTGATACTACTATAGGTAATACAGCCTTTAGAGGAAAGCTTAATGAACACAGGTGATACAGCCTTTAGAGGAAAGCTTAATGAACACAGGTGATACTACTATAGGTAATACAGCCTTTAGAGGAAACCTTAATGAACACAGGTGATACAGCCTTTAGAGGAAAGCTTAATGAACACAGGTGATACTACTATAGGTAATACAGCCTTTAGAGGAAAGCTTAATGAACACAGGTGATACTACTATAGGTGATACAGCCTTTAGAGGAAAGCTTAATGAACACAGGTGATACTACTATAGGTGATACAGCCTTTAGAGGAAAGCTAGTACTTGGTGGCAAAACCCTTGTTGGCAATCACAGAGGTCAGACGTTTCTTGTAGTTGGCCACCAGGTTTGCACACATCTCAGGAGGGATTTTGTCCCACTCCTCTTTGCAGATCTTCTCCAAGTCATTAAGGTTTCGAGGCTGACGTTTGGCAACTCGAACCTTCAGCTCCCTCCACATATTTTCTATGGGATTAAGGTCTGGAGACTGGCTAGGCCACTCCAGGACCTTAATGTGCTTCTTCTTGAGCCACTCCTTTGTTGCCTTGGCCGTGTGTTTTGGGTCACTGTCATGCTGGAATACCCATCCACGACCCATTTTCAATGCCCTGGCTGAGGGAAAGAGGTTCTCACCCAAGATTTGACGGTACATGGCCCCGTCCGTCATCCCTTTGATGCGGTGAAGTTGTCCTGTTCCCTTAGCAGAAAGACACCCCCAAAGCATAATGTTTCCACCTCCATGTTTGACGGTGGGGATGGTGTTCTTGGGGTCATAGGCAGCATTCCTCCTCCTCCAAACACGGCGAGTTGAGTTGATGCCAAAGAGCTCGATTTTGGTCTCATCTGACCACAACACTTTCACCCAGTTCTCCTCTGAATCATTCAGATGTTCATTGGCAAACTTCAGACGGGCATGTATATGTGCTTTCTTGAGCAGAGGGACCTTGCGGGCGCTGCAGGATTTCAGTCCTTCACGGCGTAGTGTGTTACCAATTGTTTTCTTGGTGACTATGGTCCCAGCTGCCTTGAGATCATTGACAAGATCCTCCCGTGTAGTTCTGGGCTGATTCCTCACCGTTCTCATGATCATTGCAACTCCACGAGGTGAGATCTTGCATGGAGCCCCAGGCTGAGGGAGATTGACAGTTATTTTGTGTTTCTTCCATTTGCGAATAATCGCACCAACTGTTGTCACCTTCTCACCAAGCTGCTTGGCGATGGTCTTGTAGCCCATTCCAGCCTTGTGTAGGTCTACAATCTTGTCCCTGACATCCTTGAAGAGCGCTTTGGTCTTGGCCATGGTGGAGAGTTTGGAATCTGATTGATTGCTTCTGTGGACAGGTGTCTTTTATACAGGTAACAAGCTGAGATTAGGAGCACTCCCTTTAAGAGTGTGCTCCTAATCTCAGCTCGTTACCTGTATAAAAGACACCTGGGAGCCAGAAAGCTTTCTGATTGAGAGGGGGTCAAATACTTATTTCCCTTATTAAAATGCAAATCAATTTATAAAAATTTTTATCATGTGTTTTTCTGGATTTTGTTGTTGTTATTCTGTCTCTCGCTGTTCAAATAAACCTACCATTAAAATTATAAACTGATCATGTCTTTGTCAGTGGGCAAAAGTACAAAATCAGCAGGGGATCAAATACTTTTTTCCCTCACTGTATGTTCTAAAACTTTGAACCGGTAGCGTATATATATATATATATATACACACACACACACACACACACACACACACATATATATAAATAAACTCAGCAAAAAAAGAAATGTCCCCTTTTCAGGACCCTGTCTTTCAAAGATAATTTGTAAAAATCCAAATAACTTCACAGATCTTCATTGTAAAGGGTTTAAACACTGTTTCGCATGCTTGTTCAATGAACCATAAACAATTAATGAACATGCAGCTGTGGAACGGTCGTTAAGACACTAACAGCTTACAGACGGTAGGCAATTAAGGTCACAGTTATGAAAACTTAGGACACTAAAGAGGCCTTTCTACTGAAAAACACCAAAAGAAAGATGCCCAGGGTCCCCTGCTCATCTGCGTGAACGTGCCTTAGGCATGCTGCAAGGAGGCATGAGGATAAATAAATTGCAATGCAACTCCAAACCGAGCTTCTTTAACAATGCGGAGGGCTCTGTATAGCTCCACATTGACATGATTGGTTGAAAGTAGGTGGGGGCGGTACATCCTGTAGAAAACACAAGCTCACTTCCTTGACAACAGCTCTGCACTGCTCTGCGAAGCATGAATGCCCTGAGGTCATATCACCGTAAATACTGCCTGGCCAATGCAGACGTTGGATTGACCCTGCGCCCAGATGCACAAGGCACTTCTCTCTCCAGAATACGCTCTCGCCCGCCAATGTGTGCACATTCATTGTTTCATACCTTCATTGTATAAATTGTTTGCGTTTGATTGTTAGTGTCTATCAATTCCTCATTACATATATCACCAGTAGTACATTTACCTTTAATTCCTATCATTTCTAATGTACAATGTTTGTTACAGTAATTTATTTTAATGCATTCAATATATTATTATTCCAGTCTTCCTGTTCTCATTGTCGGAGTGGACACATTGTTTGCAGAGTGCACAACCTACGCTATAATATATATATATATATATATATATATATATATATATATATATATATATATATATATATATATATATATATATTTATACACATACATACATACATACATACACACACACACACACATATATATATATATTCACCTGCTATAGATGTGAGAAACAACTTTTGGTTGATTTCATTCCATTTACGAGTTTTGTCAATTTAGTCCTTGTCTTTTGTTTGGAGCTCCTGTCCATGTTGAGTAAAGACGCATAGAAGTAGTCCTATAGGCTACCTGGCCCACAGGCTACCTGGCCTAGAGGCTACCTGGCCTGCGCTCAAATGTAGACCTATAAATGTAATAAATGTGCCCATTTGGGGATCTGATAGTATTTATGATTGGCTTAACGCACCACCACTAATGACCTGTGGAGCTTCTCACAGTAATGTTTTCTTCACCTCAAACAGCAAGAAAACAAAGTCTGTTTTACATCCATTGAGAATTACAATAGTTCCTCAATGTATTTGAAGAATCTTTCCAGCTCTCACCACTCAGCGTGAAAGGGAAAAATGTAATGCTCTGATCTCTGGAAACGTCATAAAATAGCCTGATTACTTCCCATCAGCGCTGGACTTGGACTGAAATTGTTTCTGGTACTAATTTTGGGCTCTGGTACAGTTAATATTTAGGTGCAGGAGCTCCACAATACTTTTGAGCTAATATTCTATAAGACGAACAGGAGCTCAAGCAGTAAGCAGGGGTCTGTTCTGTTAGACTTCAGGGCAGCTTTTGACATTATCGATCGTAGTCTGCTGCTGGAAACACTGATGTTATGGCTTTACACCCCCTGCTATATTGTGGATAAAGAGTTACCTGTCTAACACAACACAGATGGTGTTCTTTAATGGAAGCCTCTCCAACATAATCAAAGTAGAATCAGGAATTCCCCAGGGCAGCTGTCTAGGCCCCTTACTTTTTTCAATCTTTACTAACGACATGCCACTGGCTTTGAGTAAAGCCAGTGTGTCTATGTATGTGGATGACTCAACACTATACACGTCAGCAACTACAGCAACTGAAATGACTGCAACACTTAAACAGCTGCAGTTAGTCTCCGAATGGGTGGCAAGGAATAAGTTAGTCCTAAATATTTCAAGATCTAAAATAATTGTATTTGGGACAAATCATTCACTAAACCTCAAAGAAATCTTGTAATAAATAATGTGGAAATTGAGCAAGTTGAGGTGACTAAACTGCTTGGAGTAACCCTGGATCGTAAACTGTAATGGTCAAAACATATTGATACAACAGTAGCTAAGATGGGGAGAAGTCTGTCCATAATAAAGCGCTGCTCTGCCTTCTTAACAGCACTATCAACAAGGCAGGTCCTACAGGCCCTAGTTTTGTCGCACCTGGACTACTGTTCAGTCGTGTGGTCAGGTGCCACAAAGAGGTCCTTAGGAAAATTGCAATTGGCTCAGAACAGGGCAGACTGTGAAGCAACACAAATGTATATCAGCGAGAAAGAATCCTTTAAACAAAAAACTATGGTGCCTCCATCCTACTAAACTACACTGTAGCAGTTACAGATCCATACAGCTATGGAGCCTCCATCCTACTAAACTACACTGTAGCAGTTACAGATCCATACAGCTATGGGGCCTCCATCCTACTAAACTACACTGTAGCAGTTAAAGATCCATACAGCTATGGGGCCTCCATCCTACTAAACTACACTGTAGCAGTTACAGATCCATACAGCTATGGAGCCTCCATCCTACTACACTACACTGTAGCAGTTACAGATCCATACAGCTATGGGGCCTCCATCCTACTAAACTACACTGTAGCAGTTACAGATCCATACAGCTATGGAGCCTCCATCCTACTAAACTACACTGTAGCAGTTACAGATCCATACAGCTATGGAGCCTCCATCCTACTAAACTACACTGTAGCAGTTACAGATCCATACAGCTATGGTGCCTCCATCCTACTACACTGTAGCAGTTACAGATCCATACAGCTATGGGGCCTCCATCCTACTAAACTACACTGTAGCAGTTACAGATCCATACAGCTATGGGGCCTCCATCCTACTAAACTACACTGTAGCAGTTACAGATCCATACAGCTATGGGGCCTCCATCCTACTAAACTACACTGTAGCAGTTACAGATCCATACAGCTATGGGGCCTCCATCCTACTAAACTACACTGTAGCAGTTACAGATCCATACAGCTATGGGGCCTCCATCCTACTAAACTACACTGTAGCAGTTACAGATCCATACAGCTATGGGGCCTCCATCCTACTAAACTACACTGTAGCAGTTACAGATCCATACAGCTATGGGGCCTCCATCCTACTAAACTACACTGTAGCAGTTACAGATCCATACAGCTATGGGGCCTCCATCCTACTAAACTACACTGTAGCAGTTACAGATCCATACAGCTATGGTGCCTCCATCCTACTAAACTACACTGTAGCAGTTACAGATCCATACAGCTATGGGGCCTCCATCCTACTAAACTACACTGTAGCAGTTACAGATCCATACAGCTATGGGGCCTCCATCCTACTAAACTACACTGTAGCAGTTACAGATCCATACAGCTATGGTGCCTCCATCCTACTAAACTACACTGTAGCAGTTACAGATCCATACAGCTATGGGGCCTCCATCCTACTAAACTACACTGTAGCAGTTACAGATCCATACAGCTATGGGGCCTCCATCCTACTAAACTACACTGTAGCAGTTACAGATCCATACAGCTATGGGGCCTCCATCCTACTAAACTACACTGTAGCAGGTACAGATCCATACAGCTATGGGGCCTCCATCCTACTAAACTACACTGTAGCAGTTACAGATCCATACAGCTATGGTGCCTCCATCCTACTAAACGGTAGCAGTTACAGATCCATACAGCTATGGGGCCTCTATCCTACTAAACTACACTGTAGCAGTTACAGATCCATACAGCTATGGGGCCTCCATCCTACTAAACGGTAGCAGTTACAGATCCATACAGCTATGGGGCCTCCATCCTACTAAACTACACTGTAGCAGTTACAGATCCATACAGCTATGGGGCCTCCATCCTACTAAACTACACTGTAGCAGTTACAGATCCATACAGCTATGGGGCCTCCATCCTACTAAACTACACTGTAGCAGTTACAGATCCATACAGCTATGGGGCCTCCATCCTACTAAACTACACTGTAGCAGTTACAGATCCATACAGCTATGGGGCCTCCATCCTACTAAACTACACTGTAGCAGTTACAGATCCATACAGCTATGGAGCCTCCATCCTACTAAACTACACTGTAGCAGTTACAGATCCATACAGCTATGGGGCCTCCATCCTACTAAACTACACTGTAGCAGTTACAGATCCATACAGCTATGGTGCCTCCAACCTACTAAACTACACTGTAGCAGTTACAGATCCATACAGCTATGGAGCCTCCATCCTACTAAACTACACTGTAGCAGTTACAGATCCATACAGCTATGGTGCCTCCATCCTACTAAACTACACTGTAGCAGTTACAGATCCATACAGCTATGGGGCCTCCATCCTACTAAACTACACTGTAGCAGTTACAGATCCATACAGCTATGGAGCCTCCATCCTACTAAACTACACTGTAGCAGTTACAGATCCATACAGCTATGGAGCCTCCATCCTACTAAACTACACTGTAGCAGTTACAGATCCATACAGCTATGGAGCCTCCATCCTACTAAACTACACTGTAGCAGTTACAGATCCATACAGCTATGGAGCCTCCATCCTACTAAACTACACTGTAGCAGTTACAGATCCATACAGCTATGGAGCCTCCATCCTACTAAACTACACTGTAGCAGTTACAGATACATACAGCTATGGAGCCTCCATCCTACTAAACTACACTGTAGCAGTTACAGATCCATACAGCTATGGTGCCTCCATCCTACTAAACTACACTGTAGCAGTTACAGATCCATACAGCTATGGGGCCTCCATCCTACTAAACTACACTGTAGCAGTTACAGATCCATACAGCTATGGAGCCTCCATCCTACTAAACTACACTGTAGCAGTTACAGATCCATACAGCTATGGGGCCTCCATCCTACTAAACTACACTGTAGCAGTTACAGATCCATACAGCTATGGGGCCTCCATCCTACTAAACTACACTGTAGCAGTTACAAAACCATACAGCTATGGTGCCTCCATCCTACTAAACTACACTGTAGCAGTTACAGATCCATACAGCTATGGGGCCTCCATCCTACTAAACTACACTGTAGCAGTTACAGATCCATACAGCTATGGGGCCTCCATCCTACTAAACTACACTGTAGCAGTTACAGATCCATACAGCTATGGAGCCTCCATCCTACTAAACTACACTGTAGCAGTTACAGATCCATACAGCTATGGGGCCTCCATCCTACTAAACTACACTGTAGCAGTTACAGATCCATACAGCTATGGAGCCTCCATCCTACTAAACTACACTGTAGCAGTTACAGATCCATACAGCTATGGGGCCTCCATCCTACTAAACTACACTGTAGCAGTTACAGATCCATACAGCTATGGGGCCTCCATCCTACTAAACTACACTGTAGCAGTTACAGATCCATACAGCTATGGGGCCTCCATCCTACTAAACTACACTGTAGCAGTTACAGATCCATACAGCTATGGTGCCTCCATCCTACTAAACTACACTGTAGGAGTTACAGATCCATACAGCTATGGAGCCTCCATCCTACTAAACTACACTGTAGCAGTTACAGATCCATACAGCTATGGGGCCTCCATCCTACTAAACTACACTGTAGCAGTTACAGATCCATACAGCTATGGGGCCTCCATCCTACTAAACTACACTGTAGCAGTTACAGATCCATACAGCTATGGGGCCTCCATCCTACTAAACTACACTGTAGCAGTTACAGATCCATACAGCTATGGAGCCTCCATCCTACTAAACTACACTGTAGCAGTTACAGATCCATACAGCTATGGAGCCTCCATCCTACTAAACTACACTGTAGCAGTTACAGATCCATACAGCTATGGGGCCTCCATCCTACTAAACTACACTGTAGCAGTTACAGATCCATACAGCTATGGGGCCTCCATCCTACTAAACTACACTGTAGCAGTTACAGATCCATACAGCTATGGGGCCTCCATCCTACTAAACTACACTGTAGCAGTTACAGATCCATACAGCTATGGTGCCTCCATCCTACTAAACTACACTGTAGCAGTTACAGATCCATACAGCTATGGAGCCTCCATCCTACTAAACTACACTGTAGCAGTTACAGATCCATACAGCTATGGGGCCTCCATCCTACTAAACTGTAGCAGTTACAGATCCATACAGCTATGGGGCCTCCATCCTACTAAACTACACTGTAGTTACAGATCCATACAGCTATGGAGCCTCCATCCTACTAAACTACACTGTAGCAGTTACAGATCCATACAGCTATGGTGCCTCCATCCTACTAAACTACACTGTTGCAGTTACAGATCTATACAGCTATGGGGCCTCCATCCTACTAAACTACACTGTAGCAGTTACAGATCCATACAGCTATGGGGCCTCCATCCTACTAAACTACACTGTAGCAGTTACAGATCCATACAGCTATGGGGCCTCCATCCTACTAAACTACACTGTAGCAGTTACAGATCCATACAGCTATGGGGCCTCCATCCTACTAAACTACACTGTAGCAGTTACAGATCCATACAGCTATGGAGCCTCCATCCTACTAAACTACACTGTAGCAGTTACAGATCCATACAGCTATGGGGCCTCCATCCTACTAAACTACACTGTAGCAGTTACAGATCCATACAGCTATGGAGCCTCCATCCTACTAAACTACACTGTAGCAGTTACAGATCCATACAGCTATGGGGCCTCCATCCTACTAAACTACACTGTAGCAGTTACAGATCCATACAGCTATGGTGCCTCCATCCTACTAAACTACACTGTAGCAGTTACAGATCCATACAGCTATGGAGCCTCCATCCTACTAAACTACACTGTAGCAGTTACAGATCCATACAGCTATGGGGCCTCCATCCTACTAAACTACACTGTAGCAGTTACAGATCCATACAGCTATGGGGCCTCCATCCTACTAAACTACACTGTAGCAGTTACAGATCCATACAGCTATGGGGCCTCCATCCTACTAAACTACACTGTAGCAGTTACAGATCCATACAGCTATGGGGCCTCCATCCTACTAAACTACACTGTAGCAGTCACAGATCCATACAGCTATGGAGCCTCCATCCTACTAAACTACACTGTAGCAGTTACAGATCCATACAGCTATGGAGCCTCCATCCTACTAAACTACACTGTAGCAGTTACAGATCCATACAGCTATGGAGCCTCCATCCTACTAAACTACACTGTAGCAGTTACAGATCCATACAGCTATGGGGCCTCCATCCCTACTAAACTACACTGTAGCAGTTACAGATCCATACAGCTATGGGGCCTCCATCCTACTAAACTACACTGTAGCAGTCACAGATCCATACAGCTATGGAGCCTCCATCCTACTAAACTACACTGTAGCAGTTACAGATCCATACAGCTATGGAGCCTCCATCCTACTAAACTACACTGTAGCAGTTACAGATCCATACAGCTATGGAGCCTCCATCCTACTAAACTACACTGTAGCAGTTACAGATCCATACAGCTATGGGGCCTCCATCCTACTAAACTACACTGTAGCAGTTACAGATCCATACAGCTATGGAGCCTCCATCCTACTAAACTACACTGTAGCAGTTACAGATCCATACAGCTATGGGGCCTCCATCCTACTAAACTACACTTCTCCAGTTAGTTTACACCAAGGTGTTGGAGCACGCTAGATTCAGTAGCTAATTAGCACAGGTGGTCACCTCATGTCTTCTGTCTGTTTTCCATAAACAAGCGCTGTAACATGGAGATATGGCCTTGTGGGAACCCTAACCCTATCAAGGTGTGTATCAATTTAACCTTTCGTTTTTTGAAGAAAAAATTAATATAAATAAATAAATAAAATCACTGATATGAATGATAATGCGCTTCCAAAACTGTCCCTGAAGCGACGCGTGTTAATCTTCAGATTGAGATTAGGGACTCGTAACAATACTCCCCCATACAGAAGACCCCTTCATCCTTAGCGCTTGACAATACTCCCCCATACAGAAGACCCCTTCATCCTTAGCGCTTGACAATACTCCCCCATACAGAAGACCCCTTCATCCTTAGCGCTTGACAATACTCCCCCATACAGAAGACCCCTTCATCCTTAGCGCTTGACAATACTCCCCCATACAGAAGACCCCTTCATCCTTAGCGCTTGACAATACTCCCCCCATACAGAAGACCCCTTCATCCTTAGCGCTTGACAATACTCCCCCATACAGAAGACCCCTTCATCCTTAGCGCTTGACAATACTCCCCCATACAGAAGACCCCTTCATCCTTAGCGCTTGATCAGGACTCTCAGTTCCATTACACATAAGAGTCATCGGAGGAAGGCGTCTTCTGTAGGGGGGAGTTTTGTTAAGATCCCCGACGCCCGATCTGAACAGTAACATGCATCGCTTGCGGTACGGTTTTGGAAGCATAAGGACCATATCTTTCATCTCAACCAGGTTAAATTGATACACACCTTGAAAGGGTTAGGGTTCCCACAAGGCCATATCTCCATGTTACAGCGCTTGTTTAAGTTACACAAGAGGCGGTCACCTGTGCTAATTAGCTATCTAGCATGCTCCCAACACCTGTGCTAATTAGCTATCTAGCATGCTCCCAACACCTGTGCTAATTAGCTATCTAGCATGCTCCCAACACCTGTGCTAATTAGCTATCTAGCATGCTCCCAACACCTGTGCTAATTAGCTATCTAGCATGCTCCCAACACCTGTGTGTAAACTTAACTCGGGAAGTGTAGTTTCATCGGATGGAGGCATCCACAGCTGTATGGATCTGTAACTGCTAAACTAGGTATCTTTTTTATTTGAAGGATTCTTTCTCGCTGCTGTTTCGAAAGCCATAAATCAAGCTATGATGGACGTTTCTAAATGATTATTGACTTTTCAAAACATTTAAAACACAGCGTCGGGATTGTAGTTGACATGAGGCAGTCCCGGGTGAAGCTGATGGCTGAGAACTGGAGGGAGAAGGCGGAATGCCTCCTAGAGTTTAACAGCTACTCCGTCCAATGACTCTTCTGTTTACTGGACCTGAGAACTGGAGGGAGAAGGCGGAATGCCTACTAGAGTTTAACAGCTACTCCGTCCAATGACTCTTCTGTTTACTGGACCTGAGAACTGGAGGGAGAAGGCGGAATGCCTACTAGAGTTTAACAGCTACTCCGTCCAATGACTCGTATGTGTAATGGACCTGAGAACTGGAGGGAGAAGGCGGAATGCCTCCTAGAGTTTAACAGCTACTCCGTCCAATGACTCGTATGTGTAATGGACCTGAGAACTGGAGGGAGAAGGCGGAATGCCTCCTAGAGTTTAACAGCTACTCCGTCCAATGACTCTTCTGTTTACTGGACCTGAGAACTGGAGGGAGAAGGCGGAATGCCTACTAGAGTTTAACAGCTACTCCGTCCAATGACTCTTCTGTTTACTGGACCTGAGAACTGGAGGGAGAAGGCGGAATGCCTCCTAGAGTTTAACAGCTACTCCGTCCAATGACTCTTCTGTTTACTGGACCTGAGAACTGGAGGGAGAAGGCGGAATGCCTACTAGAGTTTAACAGCTACTCCGTCCAATGACTCTTCTGTTTACTGGACCTGAGAACTGGAGGGAGAAGGCGGAATGCCTCCTAGAGTTTAACAGCTACTCCGTCCAATGACTCTTCTGTTTACTGGACCTGAGAACTGGAGGGAGAAGGCGGAATGCCTACTAGAGTTTAACAGATACTCCGTCCAATGACTCTTCTGTTTACTGGACCTGAGAACTGGAGGGAGAAGGCGGAATGCCTCCTAGAGTTTAACAGCTACTCCGTCCAATGACTCTTCTGTTTACTGGACCTGAGAACTGGAGGGAGAAGGCGGAATGCCTACTAGAGTTTAACAGCTACTCCGTCCAATGACTCGTATGTGTAATGGACCTGAGAACTGGAGGGAGAAGGCGGAATGCCTCCTAGAGTTTAACAGCTACTCCGTCCAATGACTCTTCTGTTTACTGGACCTGAGAACTGGAGGGAGAAGGCGGAATGCCTACTAGAGTTTAACAGCTACTCCGTCCAATGACTCTTCTGTTTACTGGACCTGAGAACTGGAGGGAGAAGGCGGAATGCCTACTAGAGTTTAACAGCTACTCCGTCCAATGACTCTTCTGTTTACTGGACCTGAGAACTGGAGGGAGAAGGCGGAATGCCTCCTAGAGTTTAACAGCTACTCCGTCCAATGACTCTTCTGTTTACTGGACCTGAGAACTGGAGGGAGAAGGCGGAATGCCTCCTAGAGTTTAACAGCTACTCCGTCCAATGACTCTTCTGTTTACTGGACCTGAGAACTGGAGGGAGAAGGCGGAATGCCTCCTAGAGTTTAACAGATACTCCGTCCAATGACTCTTCTGTTTACTGGACCTGAGAACTGGAGGGAGAAGGCGGAATGCCTCCTAGAGTTTAACAGCTACTCCGTCCAATGACTCTTCTGTTTACTGGACCTGAGAACTGGAGGGAGAAGGCGGAATGCCTCCCTAGAGTTTAACAGCTACTCCGTCCAATGACTCTTCTGTTTACTGGACCTGAGAACTGGAGGGAGAAGGCGGAATGCCTACTAGAGTTTAACAGCTACTCCGTCCAATGACTCTTCTGTTTACTGGACCTGAGAACTGGAGGGAGAAGGCGGAATGCCTCCTAGAGTTTAACAGCTACTCCGTCCAATGACTCGTATGTGTAATGGACCTGAGAACTGGAGGGAGAAGGCGGAATGCCTCCTAGAGTTTAACAGCTACTCCGTCCAATGACTCTTCTGTTTACTGGACCTGAGAACTGGAGGGAGAAGGCGGAATGCCTACTAGAGTTTAACAGCTACTCCGTCCAATGACTCTTCTGTTTACTGGACCTGAGAACTGGAGGGAGAAGGCGGAATGCCTCCTAGAGTTTAACAGCTACTCCGTCCAATGACTCGTATGTGTAATGGACCTGAGTCATGATCAAGGGCTATGGGAAAACACAGCTGCAAACACACGGTGTTAGCCAAAGCCCCGAAACAAATATTATTTTATAGGCTAACTCTGTCTTGGATAACTTGGCTATTCACTATAATCCTGTTGGACGATGATCTTATCTATACATATATTCTATTCCAACTGGAGGAGATCTGTAAATTCAGACAATGCAAAGGAGATAGAGAATTAACTGGCAAACCGCAGGAATTAGAGGTAAAGGAAAAATACAGGATATGATCGAAATTGGTTTTACACTTGCATTTAAACTAGTATGGCTATCTTCCATCTAGCCTACACGGTTAGGGTGCTCGGGTAGCCTAAACTAAATAAAGACGCCCGTTCCTTTCTTACCCTTTTCTTTCAGATCGGGAGAGATTGTCCACGTGTATATTTTCCAACAATGAGTTGACCGAGGTTTATTCCTTTACGATCCAAACTCCGCTGATTTTAAACATTTGAAAGTTTCAGAGAGGAGAAGCGGCTCTTGAAACGCAGATTCTTCCTGGTCGCCATATCGGCTCGACTGACTGAAGGCTAACACTGCGTTACACTGTTAAAAAAATGTGGCAGACCATTGATTTTGTTACCCGGACAATAAAATCAGCACAGTAGTGCCTCCAGCACTCGTAACTGGCACTACACCTCAGCTGGTGTCATTTGGATCAGGCCTCTAGAGTGGGAGCAATAGTACCACCTAGCGGCTTCACTTAAGCATGACCACGGTTGGGGCCGTTCAAAGTCGACCACTAGAATAGAATAGCCCCATATCATATGGGACCACTATAATAGAATAGCCCCATATCATATGGGACCAGTAGAATAGAATAGCCCCATATCATATGGGACCACTAGAATAGAATAGCCCCATATCATATGGGACCACTAGAATAGAATAGCCCCATATCATATGGGACCACTAGAATAGAATAGCCCCATATCATATGGGACCACTAGAATAGAATAGCCCCATATCATATTTTAGCTCATTGGTCACCATAGCAACACCCACCCGTAGTATGCACTCCAGCAGGTATATCTCACTGGTCATCCCCAAAGCCAACACCTCCTTTGGCCGCCATTCCTTCCAGTTCTCTGCTGCCAATGACTGGAACGAACTGCAAAAATCTCTGAAGCTGGAGACTCTTATCTCCCTCACTAACTTTAAGCATCAGTTGTCAGAGCACCTTACCGATCACTGCACCTGTACACAGCCCATCTGTAATTAGCCCACCCAACTACCTCATCCCCATATTGTTATTTATTTTGCTCTTTTGCACCCCAGTATCTCTATTTGCACATCATCTCTTGCACATCTAGCATTCCAGTGTTAATACTAATTGTAATTATTTTGCACTATGGCCTATTTATTGCCTTACCTCCATAACTTGCTACATTTGCACACACTGTATATATATTTTCTGTTGTATTTTTGACTTTGTTTTGTTTTACCCCATATATAACTCTGTGTTGTTGTTTTTATCGCACTGCTTTGCTTTATCTTGGCCAGGTCGCAGTTGTAAATGAGAACTTGTTCTCAACTGGCTTCTTACCTGGTTACATAAAGGTGAAATAAAATAAAGAATAGAATAGAATAGGTCCAACTTTATCTAGAGACGCGGAACATAAACATAGCCTATTTTCCTTATCAACAGCCAAAAGGGCTTTGGCCAGTACGGGTATCGAACCCGCGACCTTCGCGTTATTAGCACGACGCTCTAACCAACTGAGCTAACCGGCCGCTGAACACTCCTCGCCAAATGGAGTAATTTATCCCGGGGAAGATCAGCCGTTTTGCTTTTATGAATGCCACAACAGTATTGCGCTCGTTTGGATTTTCAACGTCTTCTCCAAACAGCTACAAAATATCACCAAATATATAATTCAATAATGTTATGTAGCTCAATTGGTAGAGCACGGCGCTTGCAACGCCAGGGTAGTGGGTTCGATCCCCGGGACCACACATACGTAAAAATGTATGCACACATGACTGTAAGTCGCTTTGGATAAAAGCGTCTGCTAAATGGCATATTATTATTATTATCACATGTACTAAAATGCTCGGTGCATTTCAGTGTCCTTGCGCCCTCCGCCGTTCACAGACTGTCACATACAGTCCGGAGACACGCTCTGCTTCGCGCCAATTGTGACAGCGCTGACAAGATGGCGGACAGTAGAGGAGGACAGTGAGAAAGGAAAACACAGCATCATATTTAGAGTTGTCAGCGTGTTTTTAAATGGCCTTTTTAGATTTTAAGATAGCCAATGACTGCAAGATCGGAGCGTATCATATCCACTGAAACGGCTTTATGTTTGCGAGATGCAGGACAAAATATGCTCTTTATCTGGCTGCGTTGAAAAGTCTGACAGTGCGGTTGGATGAAAGACTAGTAGGCTACAGTACAGCTGGCGAAGTGTCAGCCAGTAGTTCGATAACTAATCAGTGAAATGAGATCGTGAATGCTTTGCGGTCAAAATAAATGTAACTGTTCGCTAGTACAGTCCAGCTAACATTGTCAGCTAGCTATTTGTATTCATGTTGATGTGTTGGCACTGTGCAGCTAGCTAGCTAGCTAGGTAGGGTACGATGCTAGCGAAAAAGCTAAATAGGCAGTTTGCAAGCTAGCTAATTTTCTCAAGTAAATATTCCTCCGATGATTTGCTAGTGACAGTAGTTACGTTAACACAAGGACAACGATCGATGAACTAGCTTGCTAACACCATAAGGTTTTCGTGGCCGAGTCAACATGTTTTGACTTTGTAGCGAGCTTGTTCAGAAGGGGAAGGATTCACAAAACGCATCGATACGGACGCAAGACGCCATCCCCAGTCGGACCGACGCACGACCTGTGTCGTGTATTCTGCGTTCTAACTAGTGACCAGCTGAAGCTAGTTAGCTGTAATAGCCGGTCACTCAGGCGACATGGCTCACTCTCCGGTTCAGAGTAGCCTGCCAGGGATGCAGGTACGCTTGTTTTCACCTCATGTCTAGTAGCTAGCTGGCTAACGTACACCTTACCAGAGCTCTCTATAGCTACATCACCTGCTGTCAGTTGATGTTAACAATACTAAAGACAGCACCGTAATCACAGAATGCTGCAGATGCAGATTTCTACTGTACAGTAATCCTTTCTACTGTACTCTACTGTACTGATTACTACTGAACTCTTCTGTACTGATTACTACTGTACTGATTACTACTGTACTCATTTCTACTGTACAGTAATCCTTTCTACTGTACTCTACTGTACTGATTACTACTGTACTGATTTCTACTGTACTCATCTCTACTGTACAGTAATCCTTTCTACTGTACTGATTACTACTGTACTCATTTCTACTGTACAGTAATCCTTTCTACTGTACTGATTACTACTGTACTCATTTCTACTGTACAGTAATCCTTTCTACTGTACTGATTACTACTGTACTCATTTCTACTCTACTGTACTGATTACTACTGTACTGATTACTGCTGTACTGATTACTACTGTACTCATTTCTACTGTACTGTAATCCTTTCTACTGTACTCTACTGTACTGATTACTACTGTACTGATTACTACTGTACTGATTACTACTGTACTGTGATGTCCAAACTTCTGAAACATAGACATGTATGATTGGTTCAGATTCGGTCTGGTCCGGACCAACCATGTGGTCTTATTTGGGGGCGGTGCTCATTAGTATAGTAGCCAAAATAAGAACATTTGCATATTTCTACCTTTTGTGTACCTATTTAGGTTACATAACCAGGAAGAGAATGATATTCATATCCAGAATTATGCATTTCTGTAAAGTACAGATCAGGGACCCATGATGTAATTCCGTTACCGTAATTCCGTTACCGGATGTAAATCCTACTATAGTTCAATATGCTTAACCAAACATTTTGTATTTTTCAAACTCAAGGTGTCATGTCAGATAGTTGATACCCCATTCTTTCTGCAGACATCTTTGAATCTTAATTCGGAGCAGATGTTTAAGAGTTTTTGGAAAACGTGATCGCATAAAAACTGATTCAGATTTTAGTATAATTCTGTATCTGCACAGTTCTTCCAGTAAATGTGTTTTCGTGACATTTCTAGCTGGGTTTATACACCATGATATCTCTGGCTGGGAGAGTTCACACAGGGAGGCTGGTTCTGTGTTTGGGTTAATACACCATGATATCTCTGGCTGGGAGAGTTCACACAGGGAGGCTGGTTCTGTGTTTGGGCCTGGTTGGGAGGCTGGTTCTGTGTTTGGGTTAATACACCATGATATCTCTGGCTGGGAGAGTTCACACAGGGAGGCTGGTTCTGTGTTTGGGTTTATACACCATGATATCTCTGGCTGGGAGAGTTCACACAGGGAGGCTGGTTCTGTGTTTGGGTTTATACACCATGATATCTCTGGCTGGGAGAGTTCACACAGGGAGGCTGGTTCTGTGTTTGGGTTTATACACCATGATATCTCTGGCTGGGAGAGTTCACACAGGGAGGCTGGTTCTGTGTTTGGGCCTGGTTGGGAGCCTGGTTCTGTGTTTGGGTTTATACACCATGATATCTCTGGCTGGGAGAGTTCACACAGGGAGGCTGGTTCTGTGTTTGGGTTTATACACCATGATATCTCTGGCTGGGTTAATACACCATGATATCTCTGACTGGGAGAGTTCACACAGGGAGCCTGGTTCTGTGTTTGGGTTAATACACCATGATATCTCTGGCTGGGAGAGTTCACACAGGGAGGCTGGTTCTGTGTTTGGGTTAATACACCATGATATCTCTGGCTGGGAGAGTTCACACAGGGAGGCTGGTTCTGTGTTTGGGTTAATACACCATGATATCTCTGGCTGGGAGAGTTCACACAGGGAGGCTGGTTCTGTGTTTGGGCCTGGTTGGGAGCCTGGTTCTGTGTTTGGGTTAATACACCATGATATCTCTGGCTGGGAGAGTTCACACAGGGAGGCTGGTTCTGTGTTTGGGTTTAGACACCATGATATCTCTGGCTGGGAGAGTTCACACAGGGAGGCTGGTTCTGTGTTTGGGTTAATACACCATGATATCTCTGGCTGGGAGAGTTCACACAGGGAGGCTGGTTCTGTGTTTGGGTTTATACACCATGATATCTCTGGCTGGGTTAATACACCATGATATCTCTGGCTGGGAGAGTTCACACAGGGAGGCTGGTTCTGTGTTTGGGTTAATACACCATGATATCTCTGGCTGGGAGAGTTCACACAGGGAGGCTGGTTCTGTGTTTGGGTTAATACACCATGATATCTCTGGCTGGGAGAGTTCACACAGGGAGGCTGGTTCTGTGTTTGGGCCTGGTTGGGAGGCTGGTTCTGTGTTTGGGTTAATACACCATGATATCTCTGGCTGGGAGAGTTCACACAGGGAGGCTGGTTCTGTGTTTGGGTTAATACACCATGATATCTCTGGCTGGGAGAGTTCACACAGGGAGGCTGGTTCTGTGTTTGGGTTAATACACCATGATATCTCTGGCTGGGAGAGTTCACACAGGGAGCCTGGTTCTGTGTTTGGGCCTGGTTGGGAGCCTGGTTCTGTGTTTGGGCCTGGTTGGGAGCCTGGTTCTGTGTTTGTGTCTGGTTGGGAGGCTGGGACTGCTCTACTCTGGAGTTTCCTTCTGGAGAACCCCTTGGGAGTTAGGGTTAGGGCTCCCTGAGTGTTTCACTGTTGTTTCTCCTCTGATAAAGCTGCAGCTATAGAAGACTTGAAGTCTTGTCATTATACGGCAAGGTATATGAAAGGACCTTGAAACAAGACTGAGATAAAGCCAGGGCCAGGGAAGAGTACTGTAGGGTTAGGGTCACAGGTCAGGACCAGGGAAGAGTACTGTAGGGTTAGGGTCACAGGTCAGGACCAGGGAAGAGTACTGTAGGGTTAGGGTCACAGGTCAGGACCAGGGAATAGTACTGTAGGGTTAGGGTCACAGGTCAGGACCAGGGAAGAGTACTGTAGGGTTAGGGTCACAGGTCAGGACCAGGGAAGAGTACTGTAGGGTTAGGGTCACAGGTCAGGACCAGGGAAGAGTACTGTAGGGTTAGGGTCACAGGTCAGGACCAGGGAAGAGTACTGTAGGGTTAGGGTCACAGGTCAGGACCAGGGAAGAGTACTGTAGGGTTAGGGTCACAGGTCAGGACCAGGGAATAGTACTGTAGGGTTAGGGTCACAGGTCAGGACCAGGGAAGAGTACTGTAGGGTTAGGGTCACAGGTCAGGACCAGGGAAGGGTACTGTAGGGTTAGGGTCACAGGTCAGGACCAGGGAAAAGTATTGTAGGGTTAGGGTCACAGGTCAGGACCAGGGAAGAGTACTGTAGGGTTAGGGTCACAGGTCAGGGTTAGGGTCACAGGTCAGGACCAGGGAAGAGTACTGTAGGGTTAGGGTCACAGGTCAGGACCAGGGAAGAGTACTGTAGGCTTAGGGTCACAGGTCAGGACCAGGGAAGAGTACTGTAGGCTTAGGGTCACAGGTCAGGACCAGGGAAGAGTACTGTAGGGTTAGGGTCACAGGTCAGGACCAGGGAAGGGTACTGTAGGGTTAGGGTCACAGGTCAGGACCAGGGAAAAGTATTGTAGGGTTAGGGTCACAGGTCAGGACCAGGGAAGAGTACTGTAGGGTTAGGGTCACAGGTCAGGACCAGGGAAGAGTACTGTAGGGTTAGGGTCACAGGTCAGGACCAGGGAATAGTACTGTAGGGTTAGGGTCACAGGTCAGGACCAGGGAAGAGTACTGTAGGGTTAGGGTCACAGGTCAGGACCAGGGAAGGGTACTGTAGGGTTAGGGTCACAGGTCAGGACCAGGGAAGGGTACTGTAGGGTTAGGGTCACAGGTCAGGACCAGGGAAAAGTATTGTAGGGTTAGGGTCACAGGTCAGGACCAGGGAAGAGTACTGTAGGGTTAGGGTCACAGGTCAGGGTTAGGGTCACAGGTCAGGACCAGGGAAGAGTACTGTAGGGTTAGGGTCACAGGTCAGGACCAGGGAAGAGTACTGTAGGCTTAGGGTCACAGGTCAGGACCAGGGAAGAGTACTGTAGGGTTAGGGTCACAGGTCAGGACCAGGGAAGAGTGCTGTAGGGTTAGGGTCACAGGTCAGGACCAGGGAAGAGTACTGTAGGGTTAGGGTCACAGGTCAGGGTTAGGGTCACAGGTCAGGACCAGGGAAGAGTACTGTAGGGTTAGGGTCACAGGTCAGGACCAGGGAAGAGTACTGTAGGGTTAGGGTCACAGGTCAGGACCAGGGAAGAGTACTGTAGGGTTAGGGTCACAGGTCAGGACCAGGGAAGAGTACTGTAGGGTTAGGGTCACAGGTCAGGACCAGGGAAGAGTACTGTAGGGTTAGGGTCACAGGTCAGGACCAGGGAATAGTACTGTAGGGTTAGGGTCACAGGTCAGGACCAGGGAAGAGTACTGTAGTGTTAGGGTCAGAGCTAAGTGATATCCTAGCCCTAGGTTATGTCAGGGAAACAGAATAGAATATAACTCCTTTATTCAATATTCTGTTAGACATAAAGAGGACTTTTGGCTTCATCATTGCTGCAGTGTTGCAACACGCGTTGTTGACAAATTAATGATATTGCTTAACTCTTATCACATGTCATGTAATCATCTTCTAAGCATTGCTGCTCTCTCTCCCTCCTCCCCCCTCTCTCTCCCTCCTCCCCCCTCTCTCTCCCTCCTCCCCCCTCTCTCTCTCTCTCTCCCTCCTCTCTCTCTCTCCCTCCTCCCCCCTCTCTCTCCCTCCTCCCCCCTCTCTCTCCCTCCTCCCCCCCTCTCTCTCTCTCCCTCCCTTCTCCCCATCTCTCTCCCTCCTCCCCCCTCTCTCTCCCTCCTCCCCCCTCTCTCTCTCTCCCTCCCTTCTCCCCATCTCTCTCCCTCCTCCCCCCTCTCCCCCCCTCTCCCTCCCCCTCTCTCTCCCTCCTCCCTCCTCCCCCCTCTCTCTCCCTCTCTCCCTCCTCCCCCCTCTCTCTCCCTCCTCCCCCCTCTCTCTCCCTCTCTCCCTCCTCCCCCTCTCTCTCCCTCTCTCCCTCCTCCCCCTCTCTCTCCCTCCTCCCCCCTCTCTCTCCCTCCTCCCCCTCTCTCTCCCTCCTCCCCTCTATCTCTCCCTCCTCCCTCCACCCCCCTCTCTCTCCCTCCTGCCCCTCTCTCTCCCTCCTCCCCTCTATCTCTCCCTCCTCCCTCCACCCCCTCTCTCTCCCTCTCCCTCCCTTCTCCCCCTCTCTCCCTCCCTCCCTTCTCCCCCTCTCTCTCTCCCTCCTCCCTCCTCCCCCTCTTTCCCTCCCTTCTCGCCCTCCCACCCTTCCTCGCCCCCCTCTCGCCCTCCCACCCTTCCTCGCCTCCTCTCGCCCTCCCTCGCCCCCTCCCTCCCCCCTCCTCCCTTCCTCCCCCCTCGCCCCCTCCTCCCCTCCCTCTCTCCCTTCTCCCTTCTCCTCCTGTAGAACCTGAAAGCGGACCCAGAGGAGCTGTTCACTAAGTTGGAGAGGATAGGGAAAGGCTCGTTTGGTGAGGTGTTTAAAGGAATAGACAACAGGACTCAGAAGGTGGTGGCCATTAAGATCATTGACCTGGAGGAGGCTGAGGACGAGATAGAGGACATCCAGCAAGAGATCACCGTGCTGAGTCAGTGTGACAGCCCCTTCATCACCAAGTACTATGGATCATACCTGAAGGTAGGTTATAGGGTTAAGGGTCAGCCTTATAGATCAGGAGATCACTGTGCTGAGTCAGTGGGACAGCCCCTTCATCACCAAGTACTATGGATCATACCTGAAGGTAGGTTATAGGGTTAAGGGTCAGCCTTATAGATCAGGAGATCACTGTGCTGAGTCAGTGGGACAGCCCCTTCATCACCAAGTACTATGGATCATACCTGAAGGTAGGTTATAGGGTTAAGGGTCAGCCTTATAGATCAGGAGATCACTGTGCTGAGTCAGTGGGACAGCCCCTTCATCACCAAGTACTATGGATCATACCTGAAGGTAGGTTATAGGGTTAAGGGTCAGCCTTATAGATCAGGAGATCACTGTGCTGAGTCAGTGGGACAGCCCCTTCATCACCAAGTACTATGGATCATACCTGAAGGTAGGTTATAGGGTTAAGGGTCAGCCTTATAGATCAGGAGATCAGCGTGCTGAGTCAGTGGGACAGCCCCTTCATCACCAAGTACTATGGATCATACCTGAAGGTAGGTTATAGGGTTAAGGGTCAGCCTTATAGATCAGGAGATCACTGTGCTGAGTCAGTGGGACAGCCCCTTCATCACCAAGTACTACGTCTCCTATCTCAAAGTGAGCACCACTATCCCATAATACCCCCCTGCTGTACCACTGTCCCCTGCAACACAACACTATTGATCCAGTCTGTCAGTCAGTACCATGTACAGTTCTGAACAGATGACCTCCATGTCGCTGTCGCTGGGGTGAATTCCCCGTTGGGGCAAACTGGGCCATGTCTCTGTCTCTGGAGTGAGTTCCCTGTTGGAGGGCAAACTGGGCCATGTCTCTGTCTCTGGAGTGAGTTCCCTGTCGGAGGGCAAACTGGGCCATGTCTCTGTCTCTGGAGTGAATTCCCTGTTGGAGGGCAAACTGGGCCATGTCTCTGTCTCTGGAGTGAATTCCCTGTTGGAGGGCAAACTGGGCCATGTCTCTGTCTCTGGAGTGAATTCCCTGTTGGAGGGCAAACTGGGCCATGTCTCTGTCTCTGGAGTGAGTTCCCTGTCGGAGGGCAAACTGGGCCATGTCTCTGTCTCTGGAGTGAATTCCCTGTTGGAGGGCAAACTGGGCCATGTCTCTGTCTCTGGAGTGAATTCCCTGTTGGAGGGCAAACTGGGCCATGTCTCTGTCTCTGGAGTGAATTCCCTGTTGGAGGGCAAACTGGGCCATGTCTCTGTCTCTGGAGTGAGTTCCCTGTTGGAGGGCAAACTGGGCCATGTCTCTGTCTCTGGAGTGAGTTCCCTGTTGGAGGGCAAACTGGGCCATGTCTCTGTCTCTGGAGTGAATTCCCTGTTGGAGGGTAAACTGGGCCATGTCTCTGTCTCTGGAGTGAATTCCCTGTTGGAGGGCAAACTGGGCCATGTCTCTGTCTCTGGAGTGAATTCCCTGTTGGAGGGCAAACTGGGCCATGTCTCTGTCTCTGGAGTGAGTTCCCTGTTGGAGGGCAAACTGGGCCATGTCTCTGTCTCTGGAGTGAATTCCCTGTTGGAGGGCAAACTGGGCCATGTCTCTGTCTCTGGAGTGAATTCCCTGTTGGAGGGCAAACTGGGCCATGTCTCTGTCTCTGGAGTGAATTCCCTGTTGGAGGGCAAACTGGGCCATGTCTCTGTCTCTGGAGTGAGTTCCCTGTTGGAGGGCAAACTGGGCCATGTCTCTGTCTCTGGAGTGAGTTCCCTGTTGGAGGGCAAACTGGGCCATGTCTCTGTCTCTGGAGTGAATTCCCTGTTGGAGGGCAAACTGGGCCATGTCTCTGTCTCTGGAGTGAGTTCCCCTGTTGGAGGGCAAACTGGGCCATGTCTCTGTCTCTGGAGTGAATTCCCTGTTGGAGGGCAAACTGGGCCATGTCTCTGTCTCTGGAGTGAATTCCCTGTTGGAGGGCAAACTGGGCCATGTCTCTGTCTCTGGAGTGAATTCCCTGTTGGAGGGCAAACTGGGCCATGTCTCTGTCTCTGGAGTGAATTCCCTGTTGGAGGGCAAACTGGGCCATGTCTCTGTCTCTGGAGTGAATTCCCTGTTGGAGGGCAAACTGGGCCATGTCTCTGTCTCTGGAGTGAATTCCCCGTTGGAGGGCAAACTGAAGGCTTTTACAGGTTGTTTTCTAAACATACCGTACTTCAGCTAAGTGTCCTCGTTTCTGGCCTAGATACTAAACTAAGTGAAAAGCAAAGTGGTTCTCCCCTGCAGACATCTGGTCCACAGGCTGATATTCAGGACCATTAGCATGTTAGTAGGAAGGGATTTAACCGCATCTTAATCTCTCTTCCCACTTCTCTCCATTTTAATCCCAAATTAAACCAGGATAAAAGACTCCTGACTCCCACCTGACCGAGCGTCTCATGGCACCAGCACTTATTTAGAAAGATTTGGAGGAACCAGCCCCTGTCCTAACACACCTGTAACGGGTCTCTCCTCTCTGTTTTAGGAGGCCAAGCTATGGATCATCATGGAGTATCTAGGGGGAGGCTCAGCATTAGATCTGGTGAGTGATGTTACCAGGAGTCGCCCAATATGTGTACGTTGTGCTAGCTAACAGTGGTGGTTGTGTGAGTTGTGCTAGCTAACAGTGGTGGTTGTGTGAGTTGTGCTAGCTAACAGTGGTGGTTGTGTGAGTTGTGCTAGCTAACAGTGGTGGTTGTGTGAGTTGTACTAACTAACAGTGGTGGTTGTGTGAGTTGTGCTAGCTAACAGTGGTGGTTGTGTGAGTTGTACTAGCTAACAGTGGTGGTTGTGTGAGTTGTACTAGCTAACAGTGGTGGTTGTGCTAGCTAACAGTGGTGGTTGTGTGAGTTGTACTAACTAACAGTGGTGGTTGTGTGAGTTGTACTAACTAACAGTGGTGGTTGTGTGAGTTGTGCTAGCTAACAGTGGTGGTTGTGTGAGTTGTGCTAGCTAACAGTGGTGGTTGTGTGAGTTGTGCTAGCTAACAGTGGTGGTTGTGTGAGTTGTACTAACTAACAGTGGTGGTTGTGTGAGTTGTGCTAGCTAACAGTGGTGGTTGTGTGAGTTGTACTAGCTAACAGTGGTGGTTGTGTGAGTTGTACTAGCTAACAGTGGTGGTTGTGCTAGCTAACAGTGGTGGTTGTTGTGAGTTGTGCTAGCTAACAGTGGTGGTTGTGTGAGTTGTGCTAGCTAACAGTGGTGGTTGTGTGAGTTGTGCTAGCTAACAGTGGTGGTTGTGTGAGTTGTGCTAGCTAACAGTGGTGGTTGTGTGAGTTGTGCTAGCTAACAGTGGTGGTTGTGTGAGTTGTACTAGCTAACAGTGGTGGTTGTGTGAGTTGTACCTAGCTAACAGTGGTGGTTGTGTGAGTTGTACTAGCTAACAGTGGTGGTTGTGTGAGTTGTGCTAGCTAACAGTGGTGGTTGTGTGAGTTGTGCTAGCTAACAGTGGTGGTTGTGTGAGTTGTACTAGCTAACAGTGGTGGTTGTGTGAGTTGTACTAGCTAACAGTGGTGGTTGTGTGAGTTGTGCTAGCTAACAGTGGTGGTTGTGTGAGTTGTGCTAGCTAACAGTGGTGGTTGTGTGAGTTGTGCTAGCTAACAGTGGTGGTTGTGTGAGTTGTGCTAGCTAACAGTGGTGGTTGTGTGAGTTGTGCTAGCTAACAGTGGTGGTTGTGTGAGTTGTGCTAGCTAACAGTGGTGGTTGTGTGAGTTGTGCTAGCTAACAGTGGTGGTTGTGTGAGTTGTGCTAGCTAACAGTGGTGGTTGTGTGAGTTGTGCTAGCTAACAGTGGTGGTTGTGTGAGTTGTGCTAGCTAACAGTGGTGGTTGTGTGAGTTGTGCTAGCTAACAGTGGTGGTTGTGTGTGTTGTGCTAGCTAACAGTGGTGGTTGTGTGAGTTGTGCTAGCTAACAGTGGTGGTTGTGTGAGTTGTGCTAGCTAACAGTGGTGGTTGTGTGAGTTGTGCTAGCTAACAGTGGTGGTTGTGTGAGTTGTGCTAGCTAACAGTGGTGGTTGTGTGAGTTGTGCTAGCTAACAGTGGTGGTTGTGTGAGTTGTGCTAGCTAACAGTGGTGGTTGTGTGAGTTGTGCTAGCTAACAGTGGTGGTTGTGTGAGTTGTGCTAGCTAACAGTGGTGGTTGTGTGAGTTGTGCTAGCTAACAGTGGTGGTTGTGTGAGTTGTACTAGCTAACAGTGGTGGTTGTGTGAGTTGTGCTAGCTAACAGTGGTGGTTGTGTGAGTTGTACTAGCTAACAGTGGTGGTTGTGTGAGTTGTGCTAGCTAACAGTGGTGGTTGTGTGAGTTGTGCTAGCTAACAGTGGTGGTTGTGTGAGTTGTGCTAGCTAACAGTGGTGGTTGTGTGAGTTGTGCTAGCTAACAGTGGTGGTTGTGTGAGTTGTGCTAGCTAACAGTGGTGGTTGTGTGAGTTGTGCTAGCTAACAGTGGTGGTTGTGTGAGTTGTGCTAGCTAACAGTGGTGGTTGTGTGAGTTGTGCTAGCTAACAGTGGTGGTTGTGTGTGTTGTGCTAGCTAACAGTGGTGGTTGTGTGAGTTGTGCTAGCTAACAGTGGTGGTTGTGTGAGTTGTACTAGCTAACAGTGGTGGTTGTGTGAGTTGTGCTAGCTAACAGTGGTGGTTGTGTGAGTTGTGCTAGCTAACAGTGGTGGTTGTGTGAGTTGTGCTAGCTAACAGTGGTGGTTGTGTGAGTTGTGCTAGCTAACAGTGGTGGTTGTGTGAGTTGTGCTAGCTAACAGTGGTGGTTGTGTGAGTTGTACTAGCTAACAGTGGTGGTTGTGTGAGTTGTACTAGCTAACAGTGGTGGTTGTGTGAGTTGTACTAGCTAACAGTGGTGGTTGTGTGAGTTGTGCTAGCTAACAGTGGTGGTTGTGTGAGTTGTGCTGGCTAACAGTGGTGGTTGTGTGAGTTGTGCTAGCTAACAGTGGTGGTTGTGTGAGTTGTGCTAGCTAACAGTGGTGGTTGTGTGAGTTGTGCTAGCTAACAGTGGTGGTTGTGTGAGTTGTGCTAGCTAACAGTGGTGGTTGTGTGAGTTGTGCTAACTAACAGTGGTGGTTGTGTGAGTTGTGCTAGCTAACAGTGGTGGTTGTGTGAGTTGTGCTAGCTAACAGTGGTGGTTGTGTGAGTTGTGCTAGCTAACAGTGGTGGTTGTGTGAGTTGTGCTAGCTAACAGTGGTGGTTGTGTGAGTTGTACTAGCTAACAGTGGTGGTTGTGTGAGTTGTACTAGCTAACAGTGGTGGTTGTGTGAGTTGTACTAGCTAACAGTGGTGGTTGTGTGAGTTGTGCTAGCTAACAGTGGTGGTTGTGTGAGTTGTGCTAGCTAACAGTGGTGGTTGTGTGAGTTGTGCTAGCTAACAGTGGTGGTTGTGTGAGTTGTGCTAGCTAACAGTGGTGGTTGTGTGAGTTGTGCTAGCTAACAGTGGTGGTTGTGTGAGTTGTGCTAGCTAACAGTGGTGGTTGTGTGAGTTGTGCTAGCTAACAGTGGTGGTTGTGTGAGTTGTGCTAGCTAACAGTGGTGGTTGTGTGAGTTGTGCTAGCTAACAGTGGTGGTTGTGTGAGTTGTACTAACTAACAGTGGTGGTTGTACTAACTAACAGTGGTGGTTGTGTGAGTTGTGCTAACTAACAGTGGTGGTTGTGTGAGTTGTGCTAACTAACAGTGGTGGTTTTGTGAGTTGTGCTAGCTAACAGTGGTGGTTGTGTGAGTTGTGCTAACTAACAGTGGTAGTTGTGTGAGTTGTGCTAGCTAACAGTGGTGGTTGTGTGAGTTGTGCTAGCTAACAGTGGTGGTTGTGTGAGGTGTGCTAACTAACAGTGGTGGTTGTGTGAGTTGTACTAACTAACAGTGATGGTTGTGTGAGTTGTACTAACTAACAGTGGTGGTTGTGTGAGTTGTACTAACTAACAGTGGTGGTTGTGTGAGTTGTACTAACTAACAGTGGTGGTTAGGTGAGTTGTGCTAACTAACAGTGATGGTTAGGTGAGTTGTACTAACTAACAGTGGTGGTTGTGTGAGTTGTGCTAACTAACAGTGATGGTTAGGTGAGTTGTACTAACTAACAGTGGTGGTTGTGTGAGTTGTACTAGCTAACAGTGGTGGTTGTGTGAGTTGTGCTAGCTAACAGTGGTGGTTGTGTGAGTTGTGCTAACTAACAGTGGTGGTTGTGTGAGTTGTACTAGCTAACAGTGGTGGTTGTGTGAGTTGTACTAACTAACAGTGGTGGTTGTGTGAGTTGTACTAGCTAACAGTGATGGTTAGGTGAGTTGTACTAACTAACAGTGGTGGTTGTGTGAGTTGTACTAACTAACAGTGGTGGTTGTGTGAGTTGTGCTAGCTAACAGTGGTGGTTGTGTGAGTTGTACTAACTAACAGTGGTGGTTGTGTGAGTTGTGCTAACTAACAGTGGTGGTTGTGTGAGTTGTGCTAACTAACAGTGGTGGTTGTGTGAGTTGTACTAACTAACAGTGGTGGTTGTGTGAGTTGTGCTAACTAACAGTGATGGTTAGGTGAGTTGTGCTAACTAACAGTGATGGTTAGGTGAGTTGTACTAACTAACAGTGGTGGTTGTGTGAGTTTTGCTAACTAACAGTGATGGTTAGGTGAGTTGTACTAACTAACAGTGGTGGTTGTGTGAGTTGTACTAGCTAACAGTGGTGGTTGTGTGAGTTGTGCTAGCTAACAGTGGTGGTTGTGTGAGTTGTGCTAACTAACAGTGGTGGTTGTGTGAGTTGTGCTAGCTAACAGTGGTGGTTGTGTGAGTTGTGCTAACTAACAGTGGTGGTTGTGTGAGTTGTGCTAGCTAACAGTGGTGGTTGTGTGAGTTGTGCTAGCTAACAGTGGTGGTTGTGTGAGTTGTGCTAGCTAACAGTGGTGGTTGTGTGAGTTGTGCTAGCTAACAGTGGTGGTTGTGTGAGTTGTACTAGCTAACAGTGGTGGTTGTGTGAGTTGTACTAGCTAACAGTGGTGGTTGTGTGAGTTGTACTAGCTAACAGTGGTGGTTGTGTGAGTTGTGCTAGCTAACAGTGGTGGTTGTGTGAGTTGTGCTAGCTAACAGTGGTGGTTGTGTGAGTTGTGCTAGCTAACAGTGGTGGTTGTGTGAGTTGTGCTAGCTAACAGTGGTGGTTGTGTGAGTTGTGCTAGCTAACAGTGGTGGTTGTGTGAGTTGTGCTAGCTAACAGTGGTGGTTGTGTGAGTTGTGCTAGCTAACAGTGGTGGTTGTGTGAGTTGTGCTAGCTAACAGTGGTGGTTGTGTGAGTTGTGCTAGCTAACAGTGGTGGTTGTGTGAGTTGTACTAACTAACAGTGGTGGTTGTACTAACTAACAGTGGTGGTTGTGTGAGTTGTGCTAACTAACAGTGGTGGTTGTGTGAGTTGTGCTAACTAACAGTGGTGGTTTTGTGAGTTGTGCTAGCTAACAGTGGTGGTTGTGTGAGTTGTGCTAACTAACAGTGGTAGTTGTGTGAGTTGTGCTAGCTAACAGTGGTGGTTGTGTGAGTTGTGCTAGCTAACAGTGGTGGTTGTGTGAGGTGTGCTAACTAACAGTGGTGGTTGTGTGAGTTGTACTAACTAACAGTGATGGTTGTGTGAGTTGTACTAACTAACAGTGGTGGTTGTGTGAGTTGTACTAACTAACAGTGGTGGTTGTGTGAGTTGTACTAACTAACAGTGGTGGTTAGGTGAGTTGTGCTAACTAACAGTGATGGTTAGGTGAGTTGTACTAACTAACAGTGGTGGTTGTGTGAGTTGTGCTAACTAACAGTGATGGTTAGGTGAGTTGTACTAACTAACAGTGGTGGTTGTGTGAGTTGTACTAGCTAACAGTGGTGGTTGTGTGAGTTGTGCTAGCTAACAGTGGTGGTTGTGTGAGTTGTGCTAACTAACAGTGGTGGTTGTGTGAGTTGTACTAGCTAACAGTGGTGGTTGTGTGAGTTGTACTAACTAACAGTGGTGGTTGTGTGAGTTGTAATAGCTAACAGTGATGGTTAGGTGAGTTGTACTAACTAACAGTGGTGGTTGTGTGAGTTGTACTAACTAACAGTGGTGGTTGTGTGAGTTGTGCTAGCTAACAGTGGTGGTTGTGTGAGTTTACTAACTAACAGTGGTGGTTGTGTGAGTTGTGCTAACTAACAGTGATGGTTAGGTGAGTTGTGCTAACTAACAGTGATGGTTAGGTGAGTTGTACTAACTAACAGTGGTGGTTGTGTGAGTTTTGCTAACTAACAGTGATGGTTAGGTGAGTTGTACTAACTAACAGTGGTGGTTGTGTGAGTTGTACTAGCTAACAGTGGTGGTTGTGTGAGTTGTGCTAGCTAACAGTGGTGGTTGTGTGAGTTGTGCTAACTAACAGTGGTGGTTGTGTGAGTTGTACTAGCTAACAGTGGTGGTTGTGTGAGTTGTACTAGCTAACAGTGGTGGTTGTGTGAGTTGTACTAGCTAACAGTGGTGGTTGTGTGAGTTGTACTAACTAACAGTGGTGGTTGTGTGAGTTGTACTAACTAACAGTGGTGGTTGTGTGAGTTGTACTAGCTAACAGTGATGGTTAGGTGAGTTGTACTAACTAACAGTGGTGGTTGTGTGAGTTGTACTAGCTAACAGTGGTGGTTGTGTGAGTTGTGCTAGCTAACAGTGGTGGTTGTGTGAGTTGTGCTAACTATCAGTGGTGGTTGTGTGAGTTGTACTAGCTAACAGTGGTGGTTGTGTGAGTTGTACTAACTAACAGTGGTGGTTGTGTGAGTTGTACTAGCTAACAGTGGTGGTTGTGTGAGTTGTGCTAACTAACAGTGGTGGTTGTGTGAGTTGTACTAGCTAACAGTGGTGGTTGTGTGAGTTGTACTAGCTAACAGTGGTGGTTGTGTGAGTTGTACTAACTAACAGTGGTGGTTGTGTGAGTTGTACTAGCTAACAGTGATGGTTAGGTGAGTTGTACTAACTAACAGTGGTGGTTGTGTGAGTTGTACTAGCTAACAGTGGTGGTTGTGTGAGTTGTGCTAGCTAACAGTGGTGGTTGTGTGAGTTGTGCTAACTAACAGTGGTGGTTGTGTGAGTTGTACTAGCTAACAGTGGTGGTTGTGTGAGTTGTACTAACTAACAGTGGTGGTTGTGTGAGTTGTACTAGCTAACAGTGGTGGTTGTGTGAGTTTTACTAGCTAACAGTGGTGGTTGTGTGAGTTGTACTAACTAACAGTGGTGGTTGTGTGAGTTGTACTAACTAACAGTGGTGGTTGTGTGAGTTGTGCTAGCTAACAGTGGTGGTTGTGTGAGTTGTACTAACTAACAGTGGTGGTTGTGTGAGTTGTGCTAACTAACAGTGGTGGTTGTGTGAGTTGTGCTAACTAACAGTGGTGGTTGTGTGAGTTGTACTAACTAACAGTGGTGGTTGTGTGAGTTGTACTAACTAACAGTGGTGGTTGTGTGAGTTGTGCTAACTAACAGTGATGGTTAGGTGAGTTGTTCTAACTAACAGTGATGGTTAGGTGAGTTGTACTAACTAACAGTGGTGGTTGTGTGAGTTGTACTAACTAACAATGGTGGTTGTGTGAGTTGTGCTAGCTAACAGTGGTGGTTGTGTGAGTTTTGCTAACTAACAGTGGTGGTTGTGTGAGTTGTACTAGCTAACAGTGGTGGTTGTGTGAGTTGTACTAGCTAACAGTGGTGGTTGTGTGAGTTGTACTAGCTAACAGTGGTGGTTGTGTGAGTTGTACTAACTAACAGTGGTGGTTGTGTGAGTTGTACTAACTAACAGTGGTGGTTGTGTGAGTTGTACTAGCTAACAGTGATGGTTAGGTGAGTTGTACTAACTAACAGTGGTGGTTGTGTGAGTTGTACTAGCTAACAGTGGTGGTTGTGTGAGTTGTGCTAGCTAACAGTGGTGGTTGTGTGAGTTGTGCTAACTATCAGTGGTGGTTGTGTGAGTTGTACTAGCTAACAGTGGTGGTTGTGTGAGTTGTACTAACTAACAGTGGTGGTTGTGTGAGTTGTACTAGCTAACAGTGGTGGTTGTGTGAGTTGTACTAACTAACAGTGGTGGTTGTGTGAGTTGTACTAGCTAACAGTGGTGGTTGTGTGAGTTGTGCTAACTAACAGTGGTGGTTGTGTGAGTTGTACTAGCTAACAGTGGTGGTTGTGTGAGTTGTACTAGCTAACAGTGGTGGTTGTGTGAGTTGTACTAACTAACAGTGGTGGTTGTGTGAGTTGTACTAGCTAACAGTGATGGTTAGGTGAGTTGTACTAACTAACAGTGGTGGTTGTGTGAGTTGTACTAGCTAACAGTGGTGGTTGTGTGAGTTGTACTAACTAACAGTGGTGGTTGTGTGAGTTGTACTAACTAACAGTGGTGGTTGTGTGAGTTGTGCTAGCTAACAGTGGTGGTTGTGTGAGTTGTACTAACTAACAGTGGTGGTTGTGTGAGTTGTGCTAACTAACAGTGGTGGTTGTGTGAGTTGTGCTAACTAACAGTGGTGGTTGTGTGAGTTGTGCTAACTAACAGTGGGGGTTGTGTGAGTTGTGCTAACTAACAGTGGTGGTTGTGTGAGTTGTGCTAACTAACAGTGGTGGTTGTGTGAGTTGTGCTAGCTAACAGTGGTGGTTTTGTGAGTTGTGCTAACTAACAGTGGTGGTTGTGTGAGTTGTACTAACTAACAGTGGTGGTTGTGTGAGTTGTGCTAGCTAACAGTGGTGGTTGTGTGAGTTGTGCTAACTAACAGTGGTGGTTGTGTGAGTTGTACTAACTAACAGTGGTGGTTGTGTGAGTTGTACTAGCTAACAGTGATGGTTAGGTGAGTTGTACTAACTAACAGTGGTGGTTGTGTGAGTTGTACTAGCTAACAGTGGTGGTTGTGTGAGTTGTGCTAGCTAACAGTGGTGGTTGTGTGAGTTGTGCTAGCTAACAGTGGTGGTTGTGTGAGTTGTGCTAGCTAACAGTGGTGGTTGTGTGAGTTGTGCTAACTATCAGTGGTGGTTGTGTGAGTTGTACTAGCTAACAGTGGTGGTTGTGTGAGTTGTACTAACTAACAGTGGTGGTTGTGTGAGTTGTACTAGCTAACAGTGGTGGTTGTGTGAGTTGTACTAACTAACAGTGGTGGTTGTGTGAGTTGTACTAGCTAACAGTGGTGGTTGTGTGAGTTGTGCTAACTTACAGTGGTGGTTGTGTGAGTTGTACTAGCTAACAGTGGTGGTTGTGTGAGTTGTACTAGCTAACAGTGGTGGTTGTGTGAGTTGTACTAACTAACAGTGGTGGTTGTGTGAGTTGTACTAGCTAACAGTGATGGTTAGGTGAGTTGTACTAACTAACAGTGGTGGTTGTGTGAGTTGTGCTAGCTAACAGTGGTGGTTGTGTGAGTTGTGCTAGCTAACAGTGGTGGTTGTGTGAGTTGTGCTAACTAACAGTGGTGGTTGTGTGAGTTGTGCTAGCTAACAGTGGTGGTTGTGTGAGTTGTGCTAGCTAACAGTGGTGGTTGTGTGAGTTGTGCTAGCTAACAGTGGTGGTTGTGTGAGTTGTGCTAGCTAACAGTGGTGGTTGTGTGAGTTGTACTAGCTAACAGTGGTGGTTGTGTGAGTTGTACTAGCTAACAGTGGTGGTTGTGTGAGTTGTACTAGCTAACAGTGGTGGTTGTGTGAGTTGTGCTAGCTAACAGTGGTGGTTGTGTGAGTTGTGCTAGCTAACAGTGGTGGTTGTGTGAGTTGTGCTAGCTAACAGTGGTGGTTGTGTGAGTTGTGCTAGCTAACAGTGGTGGTTGTGTGAGTTGTGCTAGCTAACAGTGGTGGTTGTGTGAGTTGTGCTAGCTAACAGTGGTGGTTGTGTGAGTTGTGCTAGCTAACAGTGGTGGTTGTGTGAGTTGTGCTAGCTAACAGTGGTGGTTGTGTGAGTTGTGCTAGCTAACAGTGGTGGTTGTGTGAGTTGTGCTAGCTAACAGTGGTGGTTGTGTTAGTTGTACTAACTAACAGTGGTGGTTGTACTAACTAACAGTGGTGGTTGTGTGAGTTATGCTAACTAACAGTGGTGGTTGTGTGAGTTGTGCTAACTAACAGTGGTGGTTGTGTGAGTTGTGCTAGCTAACAGTGGTGGTTGTGTGAGTTGTGCTAACTAACAGTGGTAGTTGTGTGAGTTGTGCTAGCTAACAGTGGTGGTTGTGTGAGTTGTGCTAGCTAACAGTGGTGGTTGTGTGAGGTGTGCTAACTAACAGTGGTGGTTGTGTGAGTTGTACTAACTAACAGTGATGGTTGTGTGAGTTGTACTAACTAACAGTGGTGGTTGTGTGAGTTGTACTAACTAACAGTGGTGGTTGTGTGAGTTGTACTAACTAACAGTGGTGGTTAGGTGAGTTGTGCTAACTAACAGTGATGGTTAGGTGAGTTGTACTAACTAACAGTGGTGGTTGTGTGAGTTGTGCTAACTAACAGTGATGGTTAGGTGAGTTGTACTAACTAACAGTGGTGGTTGTGTGAGTTGTACTAGCTAACAGTGGTGGTTGTGTGAGTTGTGCTAGCTAACAGTGGTGGTTGTGTGAGTTGTGCTAACTAACAGTGGTGGTTGTGTGAGTTGTACTAGCTAACAGTGGTGGTTGTGTGAGTTGTACTAACTAACAGTGGTGGTTGTGTGAGTTGTACTAGCTAACAGTGATGGTTAGGTGAGTTGTACTAACTAACAGTGGTGGTTGTGTGAGTTGTACTAACTAACAGTGGTGGTTGTGTGAGTTGTGCTAGCTAACAGTGGTGGTTGTGTGAGTTTACTAACTAACAGTGGTGGTTGTGTGAGTTGTGCTAACTAACAGTGATGGTTAGGTGAGTTGTGCTAACTAACAGTGATGGTTAGGTGAGTTGTACTAACTAACAGTGGTGGTTGTGTGAGTTTTGCTAACTAACAGTGATGGTTAGGTGAGTTGTACTAACTAACAGTGGTGGTTGTGTGAGTTGTACTAGCTAACAGTGGTGGTTGTGTGAGTTGTGCTAGCTAACAGTGGTGGTTGTGTGAGTTGTGCTAACTAACAGTGGTGGTTGTGTGAGTTGTACCTAGCTAACAGTGGTGGTTGTGTGAGTTGTACTAACTAACAGTGGTGGTTGTGTGAGTTGTACTAGCTAACAGTGGTGGTTGTGTGAGTTGTACTAGCTAACAGTGGTGGTTGTGTGAGTTGTACTAACTAACAGTGGTGGTTGTGTGAGTTGTACTAACTAACAGTGGTGGTTGTGTGAGTTGTACTAGCTAACAGTGATGGTTAGGTGAGTTGTACTAACTAACAGTGGTGGTTGTGTGAGTTGTACTAGCTAGCAGTGGTGGTTGTGTGAGTTGTGCTAGCTAACAGTGGTGGTTGTGTGAGTTGTGCTAACTATCAGTGGTGGTTGTGTGAGTTGTACTAGCTAACAGTGGTGGTTGTGTGAGTTGTACTAACTAACAGTGGTGGTTGTGTGAGTTGTACTAGCTAACAGTGGTGGTTGTGTGAGTTGTGCTAACTAACAGTGGTGGTTGTGTGAGTTGTACTAGCTAACAGTGGTGGTTGTGTGAGTTGTACTAGCTAACAGTGGTGGTTGTGTGAGTTGTACTAACTAACAGTGGTGGTTGTGTGAGTTGTACTAGCTAACAGTGATGGTTAGGTGAGTTGTACTAACTAACAGTGGTGGTTGTGTGAGTTGTACTAGCTAACAGTGGTGGTTGTGTGAGTTGTGCTAGCTAACAGTGGTGGTTGTGTGAGTTGTGCTAACTAACAGTGGTGGTTGTGTGAGTTGTACTAGCTAACAGTGGTGGTTGTGTGAGTTGTACTAACTAACAGTGGTGGTTGTGTGAGTTGTACTAGCTAACAGTGGTGGTTGTGTGAGTTGTACTAGCTAACAGTGGTGGTTGTGTGAGTTGTACTAACTAACAGTGGTGGTTGTGTGAGTTGTACTAACTAACAGTGGTGGTTGTGTGAGTTGTGCTAGCTAACAGTGGTGGTTGTGTGAGTTGTACTAACTAACAGTGGTGGTTGTGTGAGTTGTGCTAACTAACAGTGGTGGTTGTGTGAGTTGTGCTAACTAACAGTGGTGGTTGTGTGAGTTGTACTAACTAACAGTGGTGGTTGTGTGAGTTGTACTAACTAACAGTGGTGGTTGTGTGAGTTGTGCTAACTAACAGTGATGGTTAGGTGAGTTGTGCTAACTAACAGTGATGGTTAGGTGAGTTGTACTAACTAACAGTGGTGGTTGTGTGAGTTGTACTAACTAACAATGGTGGTTGTGTGAGTTGTGCTAGCTAACAGTGGTGGTTGTGTGAGTTTTGCTAACTAACAGTGGTGGTTGTGTGAGTTGTACTAGCTAACAGTGGTGGTTGTGTGAGTTGTACTAGCTAACAGTGGTGGTTGTGTGAGTTGTACTAGCTAACAGTGGTGGTTGTGTGAGTTGTACTAACTAACAGTGATGGTTGTGTGAGTTGTACTAACTAACAGTGGTGGTTGTGTGAGTTGTACTAGCTAACAGTGATGGTTAGGTGAGTTGTACTAACTAACAGTGGTGGTTGTGTGAGTTGTACTAGCTAACAGTGGTGGTTGTGTGAGTTGTGCTAGCTAACAGTGGTGGTTGTGTGAGTTGTGCTAACTATCAGTGGTGGTTGTGTGAGTTGTACTAGCTAACAGTGGTGGTTGTGTGAGTTGTACTAACTAACAGTGGTGGTTGTGTGAGTTGTACTAGCTAACAGTGGTGGTTGTGTGAGTTGTACTAGCTAACAGTGGTGGTTGTGTGAGTTGTACTAGCTAACAGTGGTGGTTGTGTGAGTTGTGCTAACTAACAGTGGTGGTTGTGTGAGTTGTACTAGCTAACAGTGGTGGTTGTGTGAGTTGTACTAGCTAACAGTTGTGGTTGTGTGAGTTGTACTAACTAACAGTGGTGGTTGTGTGAGTTGTACTAGCTAACAGTGATGGTTAGGTGATTTGTACTAACTAACAGTGGTGGTTGTGTGAGTTTTACTAGCTAACAGTGGTGGTTGTGTGAGTTGTACTAACTAACAGTGGTGGTTGTGTGAGTTGTACTAACTAACAGTGGTGGTTGTGTGAGTTGTGCTAGCTAACAGTGGTGGTTGTGTGAGTTGTACTAACTAACAGTGGTGGTTGTGTGAGTTGTGCTAACTAACAGTGGTGGTTGTGTGAGTTGTGCTAACTAACAGTGGTGGTTGTGTGAGTTGTGCTAACTAACAGTGGGGGTTGTGTGAGTTGTGCTAACTAACAGTGGTGGTTGTGTGAGTTGTGCTAACTAACAGTGGTGGTTGTGTGAGTTGTGCTAGCTAACAGTGGTGGTTTTGTGAGTTGTGCTAACTAACAGTGGTGGTTGTGTGAGTTGTACTAACTAACAGTGGTGGTTGTGTGAGTTGTGCTAGCTAACAGTGGTGGTTGTGTGAGTTGTGCTAACTAACAGTGGTGGTTGTGTGAGTTGTGCTAACTAACAGTGGTGGTTGTGTGAGTTGTGCTAACTAACAGTGGTGGTTGTGTGAGTTGTGCTAACTAACAGTGGTGGTTGTGTGAGTTGTGCTAACTAACAGTGGTGGTTGTGTGAGTTGTACTAACTAACAGTGGTGGTTGTGTGAGTTGTGCTAACTAACAGTGGTGGTTGTGTGAGTTGTGCTAACTAACAGTGGTGG
>NW_025535379.1:0-101262 GCF_020615455.1 Coregonus clupeaformis | reverse complement strand
TGCACAAGGCTTCACAGGCAAGGATATTGCTCCTATAAACCCCACACCTAATCAGCTTAATTTATCGATCAGGAAACTTTAAGGAGAGAAGTACATTTTTGTGAAGAAGGCCGTCAGGGCGGCCCAGAAATCCAGCAAGCGCCAGGACCGTCTCTAAAGTTGATTCAGCTGAAGGATTGGGTCGCCACTGGTGCAAGCTTGCTCGGGAATGGCAGCAGGCAGGTTGTGAGTGCATCTGGCACAGTGCGCCGAAGCTTTTGGATGATGGCCTGGTGTCAAGAGGCAACAAACCCCACTTCTACTCCTGGAAAAACTTATCAGGGACAGACTGATATTCTGCAAAAAGGTACAGGGGATTTTGGTTTGCTGAGGACTACCCAGAATCATTTTCTCCCTAATTTCGATTGCTGGGCATCAAAACACCTTGTCTGAGCGATGCCATCAGTCCTGTGTCAACCTGCCAACAGTAAAGCATCCTGGAACCATTCATTGTGTGAGTTACTTCTCAGCCTGGGTGGGCTCTCTTTTTGTCTAAGAGTACAGCCATGAATAAAGATGGTCTGCTTACATCCTCAAACAACTACCCCAACCATCCAAGAACAGTTTGGTGTTAAACAATGCCTTTTCCAGCATGATGGAGCACCCTTGCCATGCGATAAATAACTAGTTTAAACAAGGGAACAAAACATCAACATTTTTAGGTCCATGGCCAAAACTCCAGACCTTAATCCATTGAGAACATGTGGTGGAGTCCTCAAGCGGGTGGACAAACAAAAACCCTCAAATTCTGACAAACTCAAGCATTGATTATGCAAGAATGGGCTGCCATCCAGTCAGGATGTGGCCCGAAGTTAATTGACAGCATGCCAGGGGCAGATTGGTCTTGATCAATATATTTTAAATATTACTTTTTGCACGACAATGTAATTGTCAATAAAAAGCCTTTGACACTTATGGAGATAGCATAATTATACTTCAGTATATTAAGTAACATCTGACAAAAAATATCTCATAACACTGAAGCGCGAACTTTGTGAAACCAATCCATGTGTCATTCTCAAAAACTTTCGACCACGACTGTACAGATGCAGAGTCGTGTATGAAAGGCTAAAGTGCCTGGCACCTGCTGAATAACCTGGCACCAGGCTAAGATACCCTGGCACCAGGCTGAGATACCTGGCA
Source organism: Coregonus clupeaformis (assembly GCF_020615455.1). Classification (NCBI taxonomy): domain Eukaryota; kingdom Metazoa; phylum Chordata; class Actinopteri; order Salmoniformes; family Salmonidae; genus Coregonus; species Coregonus clupeaformis. The sequence continues at coordinate 100,080 of NW_025535379.1, read as the reverse complement.
CCAGATATTTTAACAAGTCCCTGTTAGTTGATACATTCAGATGACTACCCTCATGAAGCTGGTTGAGAGAATGCCAAGAGTGTACAAAGCTGTCATCAAGGCAAAGGATGCTACTTTGAATCTCAAAGTAGTTTCAGACGATTAGTCTGAAACATTAGGATCTGATATGCTTCAGTCCAGTGTTACAAAGCATTAGGATCCCAGTATGGCTAAGTCAGTCTGAAAGCGTTAATCGATATTGATCCGGTCTAAGCGTTAGATCTATATTCTTCGTCGGTCTGAAGCGTTAGGATCTGATATGCTTCAGTCCAGTCTGAAACGGTTGGGATCTATTTCTTCAGTCCAGTCTGGCATTAGGATCGGTTATGCTTCAGTCAGTCTGAAACGTTAGGATCTGATATGCTTCGATCCGGTCTAAACGTTTATGCTTCCTCGGTCTGGCGTTAGGATCTGGTGTGCCTACGGTCACAGAAACCGTTAGGATCTGATATACTTCAGTCCCAGTCTGAGAACATTAGGATCTGTTGTGCTTCAATCCGGTCTGGCATTAAATCAACTGCCAAGCCAACATTATATATTAATGATGTTGTGAGAACTAATCTGAAGCAACCATAAACACACACACACACCGCAAACACACACGCACACACACACACACACACACACACACACACACACACACACACACACACACACGTAATTATTGCCCCAGACTACAGAGTGCAGAAAGAGGGTCTCACGTCTCCTGACAACCTATTCCCCTGCGTATTCGCCCCCTTTTCAGGCGCCTCTTCCCTCCTCCACGCCCCCATAAACAAGCTTCCCTGATACGTACTGTAAGTAAAGGGAGGGGGAGAGGTGCTGACTTGTGCCATTTGGGACACACTGTTGGGACACAGACAACTCAGTCAGAGATAGAGGGGTATTGTGGATTGGTCGAGTCCATGTAGCCCTGACAGAGGAATGAAACGTTAGAGACAGATCTATTGGCTCTGGGGGCATGAGGTGAGAGAGGTGATGGAGAGTGAGAGTGAGAGAGAGGGAGGGAGAGGGGGGGGGGGGGGGGGGGGGGAGGCGAGAGGGGAGGGAGAGGGGGGAGGGGAGAGAGAGAGAGAGAGAGAGAGAGAGAAAGAAAACACAGGAGACGAACAGGGAGTCACACACAATGCCGAGGCATTGGCGCTCATTCATCCTCCTCCTACTGCGCAGGCTGTAAGTGTGTGTGTGTGTGTGTGGTGTGGATGTGTGATAGTGATGGATCAGGATGTTGTTATGTTAGCTTGAGGACACCCAGGACAGCTGCACCATATCACCAGCTACAGGAGAAACATAGCGTGTGTGTGTGTTTGTGTGTATGTGTTGTGTGTGTGTAGAGAGAGAGAGAGAGAGAGAGAGAGAGAGGGCAGAGAGAGAGAGAGAGAGAGAGAGAGGCTAAGCGAGGGAGGCGGCAGCAAAGCAGAGAGAGAGAAGAGGGCCTGCAGGAGAGAGAAAGAGAGAGAGGGCAGAGAGAGAGAGGCGAGAGAGAGAGACGGAGGCGGAGGGAGGGAGAGAGGGGGCGGAGGGAGGGGGGGGGACCGGGGGGGGGGGGGGGGGGGGGGGGCAGAGATACTGAGGGGCAGAGAGAGAGAGAGACAGCAAGAGAGAGAGACAGAGGGCAGAGGGGGCAGAGAGAGAGAGAGAGAGAGAGGGGGGGGGGGGGGGGGGGGGGGGGGGGGGGGGGGGAGAGGGATAGAGAGAGAGAGAGAGAGAGAGAGAGAGGGGGAGGGAGGGGAGGCGAAGGCAGGGGCAGAGAGGGCAGCGAGGGCAGAGAGAGAGCGCGGGATGAGAGGCACCAGAGAGCCAAGCGGGGAGAACGGACCAGCAGAGAGAGAGAGTACAGGGAAGGGAAACTGAGAGAGAGAGAGGGGGGTAGCATTGCAAGTTCTGCAAAAACATCCTCCGTGTCTACAACGTAAAACACACCAAATATTGCATGAAGAGAGCTTAATTAGCCATACCACTTTCATTATCAAATCCGCTTAAATCAACTACAGACACACCGGGGAGGAGGCCTTGAGTAGGGAGGCGGACCCAGACGATGAGTCACTCTGACTCCAGAGTGCTTCAGTCTGTGGAGATGGGAGAACCTTCCAGAAGGACAACCATCTCTGCAGCACTCCACTCAGGCCTTTATGGTGAGTGGCCGAAGGAAGCCCTCCTCAGTAAAAAGGCACATGACAGCCCGCTTCAGAGTTTGCAAAAAGGCACTTGAGACTCTCAGACCATGAGAGAAATAAGATTCTCTGGTCTTGATGAAGCCAAGACTGAAGCTCCAGCATAATGCTCCCCATCCACCTGAAGCGAGCTTGAGAGATTGCAGAGAATGGGAGAAACTCCCCAAATACAGGCGTGCCAAGCTTGAGTTCACCAAAGAAGAATCGAGGCGACCACTATAGTCCCCAGTTTGCCCCAAGAACGACTAAGGTAACTTGCCAAAATGACTACCACGAACCGTAAGCACTCAGCGTCTGTAGCGCCGTGAAGTGCTTTGAAAGGCTGGTCACGGCTCACATCAACACCATTATCCCAGAAACCCTAGACCCACTCCAATTTGCATACCGCCCTCCGGAGATCCGCAGATGATGCAATCTTATTGCACATCCGCAATTTTTCTTTTACATCTTATTTTCTTAAAACTGCCTTGTTAGTTAGGTTGTAAGCATTTCCTGTAATGGTCTACACCTTCTGTATTGGCGCAAGATGTGACAAATGCTATTTGATTGATTTGATTTGAGTAAATGGTCTGAATACTTATGTAACATGTCATATTTACCGTTTTTCATTTTTACGATGAATTTTAAGAAATCTAAAAAAACCTTTTGCTTTGTCATTAATAGAGGGTTAATTATTTGTTGAATGATGAGGGTAAAAACTTTTAATCAATTTGAGAGCTATAGGGCTGTAACGCAACAAAATGTGGAAAAAGTCGGGGTCTGAATACTTTCGAATGCGACTACTTATATGTTGTGCAGGAAAAGAGTCGTTATGGGAAGATTTTGTCTTGTTAAAAAAGAGGCTGCCATTCAATAGGCTTTGATAAATTTCCAGATTCATAGCCTAAATGTGGAAATGACTGTAGACTAATGTGGATGCCGATTATTTGATGGTCTGACCTTCTGCCCCCTATCGACACATTGTTTTGAAGCTTTTGGTGACAGCGCTAAGGCAATGGTCAAGCACCCCAAGTGAGTGAGCCCCCCTCCATTTATATCCCATCACTAGGTCAGGATGTTTTAAGCCTCCGTAAATCACTAGTTCTAATATATCCATGATAATTCGTGGAATTTCCCCCTGTGGCATGAGTGATAGTCTTAGTCATTTGATTTCCTTCCCGATCCATTGAGGTATTTAAAACCTAAACTCCCCACCATAATACATAGATTTTGATTGCTTGCAAACAGATCTTATTATGTATATATTAATGGTCAACATAGTTTAAAAGTATCCAATATACCTTTCTGCTCTGTTTGGATAGTTTGCACATTCTCGATCAAATTGTTGTTCTATCAATCTCATCGCCCCCTTCTGAGTTTCTTTGCACACACCGACAAGATATTTTTTCTCCCTCCCGTCCCTTTTCCACAAAACCTCATCTGTAATTGTTTAATGAGGTAGTTTTCCTGTAAACAATATATATGTTACTTTCCTTCTTTTCAAGTGTAAATACTGGCTAAACCATCTACAATTATGAACTCTATACTTATTTTCACCACTTACCATATATTGAGATACAGGTTTCAATTATACTTAAACTGTAAACTAACCTAAAGTATCCCGATGATCAACTGCTACTCATACCCATAATCTATACAAACCAATGCCTGATATCTGTTCATGACAGCTATGCCAACATATGTTAGCAACATACTGCAGATATCTCATATCCATGTAGATCACAGAAAGCGAGCACAGGTCCTAATCCAGGCCTTGTCATCTCCGGTCTGGATTACTGCAACGCTGTTATCTGGGTCTGTCCATTGAATACAACTTATCGCAGAACACTACAGCCGTCTGGTGTTTGACCTTCCCGGAGTTCTCTTGCATGTCACCCAACTCCTCCGCACATCACACTGGTTGTTGAGGCTCACATCTACCTACCATGGTGCTGTGGCCCTCCGGAGCGCTGTGAGAACGGCACCTCCGTACCTTCAGACTCTGATCGACCCTCCCCAAACGAGGGCACTACGTTCATCCACCTCTAGCCTGCTGGCCCCTCTACTCTGGAAGCACAGTGTTCCGCTCCCCGTCGGCTTATTCTGTTTGCTCTGGCACCCTAATGGTGGAACAAGCTCCCATCATGACGCCGGACAGCGGAGTCCTGCCACCTTCGAGACACTTGGAAACCCCACCCTCTTTGGCGAATACCTGGGATGTGTAATCCTTCTACCCCGTTTGTCCACTGGCTATCACGATTGTGTAGATATCTATCCATGTAGCTGTACCACCCATATGTACTTTGCCAAACATACTGTGATATCTCCATCCATGTAGCTGTTACATAACATATGTACTGCTGAATCATACTGTAGATATCTATCCAAGCTGTACATAACATATGTAATGCAAACATGTACTGTAGATATCTATCCATGTGGCTTTATAACATATGCTAAACATCTGTGGATATCTGATCCATGTAGCTGGTACATAACAAATGTACTAAACATGCCTACTAGATATCTATCCGTAGCGTGTACTCTACTTAACACTATGTACTGCCAAACATACTATGAGATATCTATCCATGTAGCTTACCATACTATGTACTGCAAACATACTGTAGATATCTATCATGTATTCTGTACATATATTTCCTGCGAAACATACTGTAGATATCTATCCAAGTGTAACTGTATAAATATTACCTGCAAACTATACTTTAGATATCTATCATGTAGCTGTACATAAATAATGTACTGCTTAAACATACTGCGGATATCTATCATGTAGCTCTGTACCATAACATATGTACTACAAACGATACTGTAGATATCTATCCATGTCATAAAGAGTATATGTAAACATACTGTAGATATCTATCCAATGAATAACTGTACACTAACATATTATCTACCAACAACATACTGTAGATATCTATCAGTTCAATACCATAACATATGTACTACCAATACTGTAGATATCTATCATGTAGTGTACTAACATGCAAATGTACTGCCAAGACATTAGATATCTATCCTGTAGCTGTACCATCAACATATGTACTGCCAAACATCACTGTAGATATCATCCATGTAGCTGTACAAACATATGTACTGCCAAGTATACTGTAGATATCTCATCCATGTAGCTGCTACATAATATATGTGTAACTGCGAAACAGTACTGTAGATATCTATGCCAATGTAGTGTAACAATTAACTATGTACTACAACATACTGTAGATATCTATCCATCGAAGCTGTAGTATATACTTCTTAAACATTCACTGTAGATATCTATCCGTGATAAAGCTGTACACAACATATGTACTGCCAAACATACTATAGATATCTATCTGTGCTGTAGGCCTAACATATGTACTGCCAAACATACTGTCGAGTATCTATCCATGTAGCTGGTACATACACGATATGTACTGCCAGACATACTGTGATATCTATCCATGTAGCTGTACACATAACATATGTACTGGCAAACATACTAGTAGATATCTATCCATGTAGCTGTATATAACATATGTTGCCAGAACATACTGTAGATATCTATCCATGTAGCTGGCTGCATAACACATGCACTGCCAAACTCTATACTGTGATATCTATCCATGTATGCTGTAGATAACATATGTACTGCCAAACATACTGTAGATATCTATCCATGTAGCTAATACCATAACATATGTCTGCCAACACATACTGTAGATATCTATACCATTAGCTGTACCATAACATGTGTACTTGCGCAAACATACTAAGTAACTGACTCTATTAAACCTCCAGTCGTTTCGAAGAATTCCCTTCTGTGAAAGCCTGTCTAACCCCAGAAGGTTATTGTCCCTGATGCTATCACACCACCCTGTACCCAAACACGCCAGGTCCACACCTTGCAACCGCCGAATTATTGGCGTGGCCCACAAGAATTGGGACTGTCCCATAAACCACTGTTTCAATGCTGCCACCCTCAAGTGCTGGGACAAAACACCTACAGCCTATGAGAGGAGCATCCTCTTTTGGAATTAGCCACACCTAACAAACATAACAAAACAAATGGTGACTATATAATAACTAATTAGAGTGAATATACATTCGAAACTGACATGAGTAGCCAATGAAATAATAATAATACCACAATCATCTAACAGTCTGTATATTCTACCAACAAACACCTTTATCCATATGGATAATGACCCTACAATAGTAACATTGATATGTGAGTAGCTCTCAGTCAGCACTATCGGCATCATATTAAATATGATCTGCACATCTCCACTCCACTTTACTGTAGAGCAACTCGTCTTAAGGCCGGTTTATAAATGAATCATGCCTTCTCCTCTCCTTCTCCTCTCTCCTTCTCCTTCTCCTCCTCCTCTCTCTCTCTCCTCCTATCTCCTCTCTCCTCTCTCCTCTCTCCTTCTCCTCTCTCTCTCTCCTTCTCTCTCTCCTTCTCCTCTCTCCTTCTCCTCTCCATCCCTCCTCTCTCCTTCTCCTCTCTCCTTCTCCTCTCTCCCTCTCTCTCTCTCCTCTCTCCTTCCTCCTCTCTCCTCTCTCCTCTCCTCTCTCCTCCTCCTCCTCTCTCCTATCTCCTTTCTCCTCTCTCCTTCTCCTCTCTCCTCTCTCCTTCTCTCTCTCCTTCTCCTTCTCCTCTCTCCTTCTCCTCTCTCCTTCTCTTCTCTCTCTCTCTTCTCCTCTCCTTCTCCTCTCTCCTCTCTCCTTCTCCTCTCTCCTCTCTCCTCTCTATCTCTCCTCCTATCTCCTTCTCCTCTCTCCTTCCCTCTCTCCTTCTCCTCTCCTCTCTCCTTCTCTCTCTCCTTCTCCTCTCTCCTTCTCTCTCTCCTCTCTCCTTCTCCTCTCTCCTTCTCCTCTCTCCTTCTCCTCTCTCCTCTCTCCTTCTCCTCTCTCTCCTCTCTCCTTCTCCTCTCTCCTTCTCTCTCTCCTCTCTCCTTCTCCTCTCTCCTCTCTCCTTCCCTCTCCTATCTCCTTCTCCTCTCTCCTTCTCCTCTCTCCTCTCTCCTTCTCCTCTCTCCTCCTCTCTCCCTCTCTCCTTCTCCTCTCTTCTTCTCTCTCTCCTCTCTCCTTCTCCTCTCTCCTTCTCCTCCCTTTATTTGACTGGTGCCTTTATCCATCTGATATCAACTAACACACACACACACACACACACACACACACACACACACACACACACACACAGGAACGTTACAACAAGTTCCATTCTTTGATAAAACAGAAGCTAGTGTGGAGCTAATCTGTTGGAGCTCCCATCATTACATCGTCCGTTCGAGAGGTTTCCCTCTGGCCGGCGCTTCGAACCTCCACGGCCAAAAATAACGCTTCAAACATTCATTTGTTTCTTGTGCTGTTGGACTACTAAATGCAACGTAAATTGTGTATCGGTATGTGCGCTTTATCTATTTTAACAGTGAAGTTGGGGCAGCGGCCAGGTGTGAGTGAATGTATCAATGTCCTCTATGTCCTGAATGGGCAATAATGTTTTATTGTATTGTCACAGTATTGTATTGTATTGTAAAGTGTTGTATTGTAAAGTGTTGTATTGTATTGTAAAGTGTTTATTATTGTAAAGTGTTGTATTGCATGTACAGTATTGTATTGTATTGTAAAGTGTTGTATTGCATTGTACAGTATTGCTATTGTAAAGTGTTGTATTGCATTGTACAGTATTGTAGCAGTATTGTAAAGTGTTGTATTGCATTGTACAGTATTGTATTGTAAAGTGTTGTATTGTATTGTACAGTATTGTATTGTATTATAAAGTGTTGTATTGTATTATACAGCATTGTACTGTATTGTACTGTATTGTAAAGTGTTGTTTGTATTGTACAGTATTGTATTGTATTGTAAAGTGTTATATTGCATTGTAAAGTATTGTATTGTACAAGTGTTGTATTGTATTGTACAGTATTGTACAGTGTTGTATTGCATTGTACAGTATTGTATTGTAAAAGTGTTGTTTGCATTGTACAGTATTGTATTGTATTGTAAAGTGTTGTATTGTATTGTACAGTATTCTATTGTACAGTATTGTATTGTACTATATTCGATTTTGCAGTATTGTATCGTATAGTTTAATTTTATTTTTTTACAGCTTTTCTGCTACATATACAGTACCAGTCAAACGCTTGGACACACCTACTCATTCAAGGGTTTTTCTTTATTTGTAATATTTTCACATTGCAGAATAATAGTGAAGACAACAAAACTATGAAATAACACATATGGAATCAGGTAGTAACCAAAAAAGTGTTAAACAAATCAAAATATATTTTACATTTTAGATTCTTCAAGTAGCCACCCTTTGCCTTGATGACAGCTTTTGCACACTCTTGGCATTCTCTCAACCAGCTTCACCTGAATGCTTTTCAACTGTCTTGAAGGAGTTCCCACATACGCTGAGCACTTGTTGGCTGCTTTTTCCTTCACTCTGCGGTCCGACTCATCCCAAACCATCTCAATTGGGTTGAGGTCGGGTGATTGTGGAGGCCAGGTCATCTGATGCAACACTCCATCACTCTCCTTCTTGGTAAAATAGCCCTTACAAAGCCTGGAGGTGTGTTGCGGTCATTGTCCTGTTGAAAAACAAATTATAGTCCCACTAAGCGCGAAAACCAGATGGGATGGTATCGTTGCAGAATGCCGTGGTAGCCATGCTGGTTAACATTTTAGTCATTTAGCAGACGCTCTTATCCAGAACGAATAATGTTTTTATATTTTTTATATGGTTAATGTGAATTCAAATAAATCACTGACAGTGTCACCAGCAAAGCACCCCCACACCCCCACATCTCCTCCTCTATGCTCTCACGGTGGGAACCACAGCATGTGGAGATAATCCGTTCACTTACTCTGCTTCTCACAAAGACACGGCGTTGGAACCAAAATCTCACTGGACTCATCAGACCAAAGGATAGATTTCCACCGGTCTAATGTCCATTGTTACCGTGTCTCCCGGCTCACAAGTCTCTTCTTCTTATTGGTGTCCTTTTGGTAGTGGTTTCTTTGCAGCAATTCGACCATGAAGGCCTGATTCATGCAGTCTCCTCTGAACAGTTGATGTTGAGATGTGTCTGTCACTTGAACTCTGTGAAGTATTTATTTGGGCTGTAATTTCCGAGGCTGGTAACTCTAATGAATGTATCCTCTGCAGCAGAGGTAACTCTGGGTCTTCCATTCCTGTGGCGGTCCTCATGAGAGCCAGTTTCACCATAGCGGCTTGATGGTTTTAGAGACCTGAAGAAACTTTCAAAGTTCTTGAAATGTTCGGATTGACTGACCTTCATGTCTTAAAGTAATGATGGGACTGTCATTTCTCTTTGCTTATTTGAGCTGTTCTTGACATAATATGGACTTCGGTCTTTTACCAAATAGGGCTATCTTCTGTAACCACCCCTACCTTGTCACAACAAAACTGATTGGCAAAAACTCATAGAAGGGAAAGAAATTATACAACTTTTTAACAAGGCACACCTGTTAGCATTGAAATGCATTCCAGGTGACTACCTCATGAAGCTGTTTGAGAGAATGCCAAGAGTGTGCAAAGCTGTCATCAAGGCAAAGGGCTACTTTGAAGAATCTCAAATATCAAATATATTTTGATTTGTTTAAAAAAGAAATGGTTACTACATCATTCAATGTATTTCATTTTGATGTCTCTACTATTATTCTACAATGTAGAAAATAGTAAAAGTAAAGAAAAAACCCTGGAATGAGTAGGTGTGTCAAACATTTTACTGGTACTGTATATAAATGTGATATTTCATTTTTTTTTCTTCGTTTTTTTTTCTTAAAAATATCTATAATCCTGTTTTTGATTCTCATTATGGAGTATTGTGTGTAGATTGATGGGGTGGAAATAATTTAATCAATTTTAGAATAAGGCTGTAACGTGGAAAAAGTCAAGGGGTCTGAATATTTTCCGAATGCTCTGACATTTCCGATAGCCGTATATGTGACATAAGTCTACCATTTCTATTCATAATATCATTAATAAATATATTTTTTCCATGAAGAATGTTTTTTTTATCAATCAGTATATTTGAGTTTAACCATAATATTTGTTTTAATATCTGTTTTATATTTTCTGGAGGATAAAATTAAAATTGTATTGTATTGTCTTGTATTGTCTTGTACAGAGCTCCCACCATTACATCATCAGTATTGTATTGTCTTGTATTGTCTTGTACAGAGCTCCCACCATTACATACGTATTGTATTGTCTTGTAGCAGAGCTCCCACCATTACATCATCAGTATTGTATTGTTGGAGCTCACCTTTCTCTTTGAAGAACTGAAAAGCAGAACACTTCTTGAAGGAGAATGCATTCTTCTCTCCTCCTCCCTCCTCCTCCTCCTCCTCCTCCTCCTCCTTCCCTTCTTCTCCTCCTCCTCCTCCTCCTCCTCCTCCTCCTCCTCCTGCTCCTACTCCTCCTCCTGCTCGTTCAGAAGCTTCATGGTGGCCAGTGGTAGAACACTAGCCTCGGTAGAGCCCAGCATGACGGATTGACAAACTGAGAGAGAAAGAAAGAGAGAGAGAGAAAGACAGAGAGAGACAGACAGAGAGACAGAGAGAGAGAGACAGAGAGAGAGAGGAGAGAGAGAGAGACGAAGAGAGAGGAAGAGAGACAGAGAGACAGAGACAGAGACAGAGAGACAGAGAGAAGAGAGACAGAGAGACAGAGAGACAGAGAGACAGAGAGACAGAGACAAGAGAAGACAGCGAGACAGAGAGAGAGAGAGAGAGAGAGAGAGAGAGAGAGAAGAAGAGATAGCAGACTAGCCTTCTGTAGACCCTATCACTGTTTGAGAGAGGAGAGGGAGGAGAGAGGAGAGTAGAGTTCCTTGCTGATGTGACTGCAGAGACAGAGTGATTGAGATGAAGATTGGAGGCACATTGCATTAGTCTCTCTGTGTGTGTGTGTGTGTCTGTCTTACCTCCCAGATCTGTTGTTATGGTCCCAGATCTGCTGTTATGGTCCCAGATCTACTGTTATGGTCCCAGATCTACTGTTATGGTCCCAGATCTACTGTTGTGGTCCCAGATCTACTGTTATGGTCCCAGATCTACTGTTATGGTCCCAGATCTGCTGATCCCAGATCTACTGTTATGGTCCCAGATCTACTGTTATGGTCCCAGATCTACTGTTTGGTCCCAGATCTGCTGGTCCCAGATCTACTGTTATGGTCCCAGATCTACTGTTATGGTCCCAGATCTACTGTTATGGTCCCAGATCTACTGTTATGGTCCCAGATCTGCTGGTCCCAGATCTGCTGTTATTGTCCCTGATCTGCTGTTATGATCCCTGATCTGCTGGTCCCAGATCTGCTGTTATGGTCCCAGATCTGCTGGTCCCAGATCTGTTGTTATTGTCCCTGATCTGCTGTTATGGTTCCAGATCTGCTGTTATGGTCCCTGATCTGCTGGTCCCAGATCTGCTGTTATGGTCCCTGATCTGCTGGTCCCAGATCTGTATGGTCCCTGATCTGATGGTCCCAGATCTGCTGTTATGGTCCCTGATCTGATGGTCCCAGATCTGCTGGTCCCAGATCTGCTGTTATGGTCCCAGATCTGCTGTTATGGTCCCAGATCTGCTGGTCCCAGATCTGCTGGTCCCAGATCTGCTGTTATGTCCCTGTGCACCGGCTCTGCTAGCTGTGGTTTTGTTGCAGTGTTGTTTTCTGTTGCAGGCTTAGCTCTGTAGGGGGTGCAAGAGAGAGAGAGAGAGAGTGTGTTGTGCTGTTGATACCTGTGTCGGAGGGTGTGTGTGTGTGTTGTTGCTAGGTCCATCCGTACATACTCCAGCTGTAGACAGAGACCAGCGCGAGGTGAGAGCTACTTTATCAATGAAAGCTCTACAGCGAACAACACGCTCCTTCCGTCTCTCTATCTCTCCCCCTCTCTCTATCTCTCCCTCTCTCTATCTCTCCCTCTCTCTCTCTATCTCTCCCTCTCTCTCTCCTTCACTCCCTCCCTGCCTCACTCTCCCTCATCACCCCTCCCCTCTCTCATTTTTATGCTGCAGTTAATGCTCTGTCCCTCCTCCCACTCTGCTTCTCTCTCTCTCTCTCTCTTCTCTCTCGCTCCTCTCTCTCTCTCCTCTTTCTCCCCGCTCTCCTCTCTCCCCCTCTCTCGCTCTCTCCCCCTCTCCCCCTCTCTCTCTCACTCCCCCTCTCTCCTCTCCCCCCGCTCTCCTCTCTCTCCCGCTCTCACCCTCTCTCTCCCTGAAAGAGGAGTGAAGGGGGACAGGGACACAGGGTGACGTCGATGTCTTATACTCAGCAAACCCTTCCCATCCATGGTCACCCCGGTCAACCCTCATTGTTTATTCCCACTCATTTACATATCTTCTTCTAGTGAATTGTGACGAATCCATAAACCTCTCTATCTCTCTGTTTACTCTGCTACACTAACCATTAGCTGTGTGTGTGTGTGTGTGTGTGTGTGTGTGTGTGTGTGTGTGTGTGTGTGTGTGTTGTGTTACCGAGCTCATTTCTCAAAGAGATGCCCAGGGACATAAACCCTCAGCGTCATTCAGTCTCTCTGGATGGCTAGTTTGAGTCCCAAACGGCACTCTTTACCCTTTATAGTGCACTGCTTTTGAACAGGGCTCATAGGGAATAGGGATCCCATTTTGGGATGCACACTAACACTGTCTCAAATCAGTTGGAATTAAATAACGGTAAGACATTCTCTGTAAAATATGAATTTCTCAGAAAAACTGCTTCTACGTACACCACAGGCTGTTTTTAAAAACTCCCCTAAAACTAAATCTCCTCTTATGAATTCAAATCTGTCCGACAAATTAAAAAAATTACGAAAACTGCTTTTGCTTAAAAAATAATAATTTTAAAAGAAATGAACGATGTCATAGTGTACTTCCCAAAAAAGCCACTGCAGATACTCAGAACAGCCAGACAGTGCATTGGTGTCAAATCAAATCAAATGTTATTTCTCACATGCTTCGTAAAACAACAGGTGTAGACTAACAGCGAAATGCTTACTGACCAACAATGTAGAGAGAAATAGAGAAATAATAGAAAAATAATAACACGAGGAATAAATACACGGTGAGTAACGATGACTTGGCTATATACAGGGGTACCAGGACCGTTAATGTCGAGGGGTACGAGGTAGTTGACGTAGATATGTATAGGTGTTGTCACGATACCAGAATTTTTGTACATCAATACTCGATACCAAAACGATACCGATACCAAAAAACGATACTACGACATAAAAAAGAAGGCGTTTTAAAGTCCCATAATGGATCCAGATACACTCAAGATTCTGTTCAATCGTAGGGCATATTTTCAGTTCAATATCATTACATTCGATTTATTTTTAATAAGATTTTCCAGTTACAACCATGTATACATTAACGAACCAATTATACAAATCATTAGACTTTTTTTTTCTCTTTAAAAAAATTCGAACTACATTATTAGTAATAATTTATGGGAATGGTAAAATCTCTATTGATGAACTGGGTGAATGAAGATGTTGCCTAGGCCTGTTCACAATACAGGTGAATGCATATTCAATAGGAGTGTGTCCATGCATTGAGTTATTGAGCTTGTTTTGGCAGATTTCGAGAGGCTACAGATGACAAACAATCTGTTTCACTCCCCATTAGGGACTTGTTTTATTGTACTGATCAACATTTCCATGGAAGTAGCTTCTTATATAAAAATGGGTGCCTTCTCTTTAACCAGTAATGACATCATTCACGAGCCAGTCACTTCGCTAAGCAATACAGTGCCTTGCAAAAGTATTCATTTCCATTTGCATTTTTCCTATTTTTTGCATTACAACCTGTAATTTGAATAGATTTTTTTGGATTTCATGTAATGGATATACACAAAATAGTCCAAATTGGTGAAGTGAAATGAAAAAATAACTAAATAACGGAAAAGTGGTGCGTGCATATGTATCACCCCCTTTGCTATGAAGCCCCTAAATAAGATCTGGTGCAACCAATTACCTTCAGAAGTCACATACTTAGTTAAATAAAGTCCACCTGTGTGCAATCTAAGTGTCACATGATCTCAGTATATATACACCTGTTCTGAAAGACCCCAGAGTCTGCAACACCACTAAGCAAGGGGCACCATGAACACTAAGGAGCTATCCAAACAGGTCAGGGACAAAGTTGTGGAGAAGTACAGATCAGGGTTGGGTTATCAAAATATCAGAAACTTTGAACATCCCACGGAGTACTATTAAATCGATTATTAAAAATGGAAAGAATATGGCACCACAACAAACCTGCTAAGAGAGGGCCGCCCACCAAAACTTTGGGACCAGGCAAGGAGGGCAATAATCAGAGAGGCAACAAAGAGATCAAAGATAACCCTGAAGGAGCTGAGCTCCACAGCAGAGATTAGAGTATCTGTCCAAGGACCACTTTAAGCCATACACTCCACAGAGCTGGGCTTTCACGGAAGTGTGGCCAGAAAAAAGCCATTACTTAAATAAAAAATAAGCAAACACGTTTGGTGTTCGCCAAAAGGCATGTGGGAGACTCCCCAAACATATGGAAGAAGGTACTCTGGTCAAATGAGACTAAATTGAGCTTTTGGCCATCAAGAAAATGCTATGTCTGGCGCAAACCCAACACCTCTCATCACCCCGGAGAACACCATCCCCACAGTGAAGCATGGTGGTGGCAGCATCATGCTGACTGGGAAACTGGTCAGAATTGAAGGAATGATTGATGGCGCTAAATACAGGGAAATTCTTGAGGGAAATCTGTTTCAGTCTTTCAGAGATTTGAGACTGGGACGGAGGTTCACCTTCCAGCAGGACAATGACCCTAAGCATACTGCTAAAGCAACACTCGAGTGGTTTAAGGGGAAACATGCTAATGTCTTGGAATGGCTAGTCAAAGCCCAGACCTAAGAATCTATGGTATGACTTAAAGATTGCTGTACACCAGCGGAACCCATCCAACTTGAAGGAGCTGGAGCAGTTTTGCCTTGAAGAATGGGCAAAATCCCAGTGGCTAGATGTCCGCTTATAGAGACATACCCCAAGAGACTTACAGCTGTAATTGCTGCAAAAGGTGGCTCTGCAAAGTATTGACTTTGGGGGGTGGAATAGTTATGCACACTCCAAGTTCTGTTTTTTTGTTTCACAATAAAACATATTTTGCATCTTCAAAGTGGTAGGCATGTTGTGTAAATCAAATGATACAAACCCCCAAAATCCATTATAATCCAGGTTGTAAGGCAACAAAATAGGAAAATGCCAAGGGGGGGTGAATACCTTCGCAAGCCATTGTATTACTTGTTAGATATTACTGTACTGTCGGAGCTAGAAGCACAAGCATATCGCTACACCCGCAAAAACATCAGCTAAACACGTGTATGTGACCAATAAAATTTGATTTGATTTGAAATTGCACCCTATTTCCAGGTTAGCCCCTGGTCAAAAGTACTGCACTATATAGGGAAAAGTACTGCACTATATAGGGAAAAGTACTGCACTATATAGGAAAGTACTGCACTATATAGGGAAAAGGTACTGCACTATATGGGAAAAGTACTACAATATATAGGGAAAAAGTACTGCACTATATAGGGAAAAGTACTGCAATATATAGGGAAAAAGTACTGCACTATATAGGGAAAAGTACTGCACTATATAGGGAAAAAGTACTGCACTATATAGGGAAAAAGGTACTGCATATATAGGGAAAAATACTGCAATATATAGGGAAAAAGTACTGCACTATATAGGGAAAAGGTACTGCACTATATAGGGAAAAATACCACTATTAGGAAAAAGTGCTGCACTATATAGGGAAAAGTACTGCACTATATAGGGAAAAGGTACTGCACTATATAGGGAAAAAGTACTGCAATATATAGGAAAATGTACTGCACTATATAGGGGAAAAAGTACTGCAATATATTGGGAAAAGTACCACTATATAGGGAAAAAAGTACTGCAATATATAGGGAAAAAGTACTGCACTATATAGGGAAAAGGTACTGCACTATATAGGGAAAAGGTACTGCATTTTGGGACACAGCTGATGCTATGCACCACTAGGACCAGAATCCTATTAAGTTTTCTAACTGCCCTACGTGGAAACATTGGAAATAGAAGAGCTGTTGGAGGGCTGACTGACTTCAAAGAGAATTATGCATGTGAATGGGTGATGAGAGAGAGGGAGAGAGGTCAACACTGCCTGTCTGTCCGTCCATTCCCTGTCTGCTCTGTTCTCTTCTAAAACTACCCTGTCTCTCTCTAAAACTACCCTGTTTCTTCTAAACTACCCTGTCTCTCTCAAAACTACCCTTTAAACTACTGTTTTAAAACTACCTGTCTCTCTCTAAAACTACCCTGTCTGTCTCTCAAAACTACCCTGTTTTAAAACTACCCTGTTCTAAAACTACCCTGTTTCTCCTAAACTATTTCTCTAAAACTACCTTTCAACTCCTGTTTCTCTCTAAACTACCCTGTCTGTCTCTCTAAAACTACCTTGTTTCTCTTTCTAAAACTACCCTGTCTTTTTAAAA
The DNA here is from genome assembly GCF_020615455.1 of Coregonus clupeaformis. NCBI lineage: Eukaryota > Metazoa > Chordata > Actinopteri > Salmoniformes > Salmonidae > Coregonus > Coregonus clupeaformis. The sequence continues at coordinate 83,330 of NW_025535379.1, read as the reverse complement.
CTACCTGTTGTCTCTCAAAACTACCTCATTTGTCCTTCTCAAAACTACCCCTGTCTGTCTAAAACTACCCTGTTCTCTCTAAAACTACCCTGTCTCCTCTAAAATACCTTTTCTCTCTTTAAAACTACTCCTGTCTCTCTCTAAAACTACCCTGTTTTTCTCTCTAAAACTACTCTGTCTGTCTCTAAAACTACCCTGTCTCTCTCTAAAACGACCCTGTTTTCTTTACATCAACCTGTCTCTTCTAAAACTACCCTGTTTCTCTCAAAACTACCTGTTAAACTACCCTTGTCTCTTCTCTAAAACTAATTTGTTCTCTCTCTAAAACTACTCCTGTCTGTCTCTTTAAACCACCCTCTGTCTCTTCTCAAAAACTACTCCTGTCTGTCTCTAAAACTACCCTGTTTGTCTCTAAATTCACCCTTGTCTTCTTTAAACTAATTTGTCTTTCTAAACTACATACTTGTCTTCTCTCTAAAACTACTTGTCTCTCTAAACTACCTGTCTGTCTCTAAAACTACTCCTGTCTCTCTCTAAAACTACCTTTCTCTTAAAACTACTGTTGAAAACTACCTCTCCTAAAACTACCCTGTCTGTTCTAAAACTACTGTTCTCTTAAAACACCCTTCCTAAAACTACCCTGTCTCTTCTCTAAAACTACCCTGTCTGTCTTAAAACTACCCCTGTTCTCTCTAAACTACTGTCTGTTCTAAAACTACCCGTAAAATCTACCCTGTTGTAAAACTACCTGTTACCAAAACTACCTGTCTCTATCTAAAACCACCTGTTTCTAAAACTACTCCTGTCTTCTCTAAAACCTTTGTCAAAACTACCCTGTTTCAAAACTACCTGTTCTCTCTAAAACTACCCCTGTCTGTCTTAAAACTACTCTTGTCTGTCTAAAACATGTAAAACTACCCTGTCTCTCTTTAAACTACCCCTGTTTCTCTCTAAAACGACCCTGTCTCTCTCCACTCCCTGTCTTCTCTAAACCCACCCTGTCCCTCTCTCAAACTACCCTGTTTCTCTCTAAAACGACCCTGTCTGTCTCTAAAACTACCCTGTCTAGTTCTCTAAAACTACCCTGTCTGTCTCTAAACTACCCTGTTCTATCTAAAACGACCCTGTTCTAAACTACCTGTCTCTAAAACTACTCTTTTTTCAAAACTACTCCTGTCTCTCTCTAAAACTACCCTTCTCTTCTAAAACTACCCTGTTTTCAAACTACCTGTCTCTCTCTAAAACTACTGTTCATCATCAAAACTACTCCTGTCTCTCACTCTAAAACGAATTGTCTTTCTCTAAACACTACCTGTCTCTTCTAAAACGACTCTGTTCCTTCTCTCTCTAAAACTACCCTGTTTCTCTCTTAAAACTACTCCTCCTCTCTCTAAAACTACCCTGTCTCTCTCTCTAAAACTACCCTGTCTGTCTCTAAAACTACCCTGTCTTCTCTAGAACTACCCTGTCTCTCTCTAAAACTACCCTTCTCTTCTCTAAAACTACCCTGTCTGTCTCTAAAACTACCCTGTCTCTCTCTAAAACTACCCTGTCTGTCTCCTAAAACTACCCTGTCTGTCTCTAAAACTACTGTCTCTCTCTCTAAAACTACCCTGTCTGTCTCTAAAACTACCCTGTCTCTCTCTCTAAAACAACCCTGTCTGTCTCTCTAAAACTATCCTGTCTTCTCTAAAACGACCCTGTTCTCTCTAGAACTACCCTGCTCTCTCTAAAACTACCCTGTCTCTCACTCTAAAACGACCCTCTCTCTCTCTCTAAAACTACCCTGTCTCTCTCTAAAACTACCCTGTTTCTCTCTAAAACTACTCCTGTCTCTCTCTCTAAAACTACCCGTCTCTCTCTCTAAAACTACCCTGTCTCTCTCTCTAAAAACTACCCTGTCTCTCTCTCTAAAACTAATCTGTCTGTCTCTAAAAACTACCTCTGTCTCTCTCTAAAACTACTTCCTGTCTCTCTCTCTAAAACTACCTGTCTCTCTCTAAAACTACCCGTCTCTCTCTCTAAAACTACCCTGTCTGTCTCTAAAACTACCCTGTTTCTCTCTCTAAAACCACCCTGTCTCTCTCTCTAAAACTACCTGTCTGTTCTAAATCTACCCTGTCTGTCTTAAATCTACTCCTGTCTCTCTCTAAAACTACCCTGTCTGTCTTAAACCTACTCCTGTCTCTCTCTCTAAAACTACCCTTGTCTGTCCCTAAAACTACCCTGTCTCTCTCTTCTAAAACTACCCTTGTCTGTCTCTAAAACTACCCTGCCTCTCTCTAAAACTACCCTGTCTGGTCCTAAAACTACCCTGTTTCCCTTAAATCTACCCTGTCTCTATCTAAAACTACCCTGTTGTCTCTAAAACTACCCTGTCTCTCTCTCTAAACTACCCTGTCTGTCTCTAAAACTACCTGTCTCTCCTCTTCTCTCTAAAACTACCTGTCTCTCTCAAAACTACCTGTCTCTCTAAAACTACCCTGTCTGTCTCAAAACTACCCTGTCTCTCTAAAACTACCCTGTCTCTCTCTAAACTACCTGTCTGATTCTCTAAAGCTACCCCTGTCTCTCTCTAAACTACCCTGTTCTCTCTCTAAAACTACTTCTTACTACCTGTCTCTCTAAAATTACTCCTGTCTTCTCTAAAACTACCCTGTCTCTCTCTCTAAAACTAATCCCTGTCTGTCTCTAAAACGACGCCTCTAAACGGTCTCTCTCTAAAACTACCCTGTCTCTCTCTAAAACGACCCTGCTCTGTCTCTAAAACTACCCTGCTCTTCTAAAACTACCCTGTCTCTCTCTAAAACTACCTGTCTCTCTCTCAAAACTACCCTGTCTGTCTCTCTAAAATCTACCCTGTCTCTCTCTAAAACCTACCCTGTCTGTCTCTAAAACTACCCTGTCTGTCCTCTAAAACTACCCTGTCTCTCTCTCTAAAACTACCCTGTCTGTCTCTCAAAACTACCGTTCTCTCTAAAATCTTTGCCTGTCTCTAAAACGACTCCTGTCTCTCTCTCTAAACTACCCTGTCTCTCCTAAAACTACCCTGTCTCTCTCTCTAAAACTACCCTGTCTGTCTCTCTAAAACTACCCTGTCTCTCTAAAACTGCCCTGTCCCTGTCTCTCTTACTGTCTGTGTCATCTAAAAGCCTACCCTGTCTCTCTCTCCTAAAACTACCTGTCTCTCTCTCTAAAACTAACCTGTCTCTCTCTAAAAACTACTGTCTCTCTCTCTAAAACTAACTCTGTCTGTCTCTAAAACTACCCTGTCTCTCTCTCTCAAAACTACTGTCTTTCTCTCTCTAAAACTACCCTGTCTGTCTCTAAAACTACCCTGTCTCTCTCCTAAAATACCTGTCTGTCTCTCTAAAAGCTATCACTGTCTCTCTCTCTCAAACTACCTTGTCTCTCTCTAAAACTACCCTGTCTGTCTCTAAAACTACCCTGTCTGTCTAACTAAAACATTATCTCTCTCTAAAACTACCCTGTCTGTCTCTAAAACTACCTGTTTCTCTCTATATAAGTACCTGTCTCTCTCTCTAAAAATTACTGTCTCTAAAGCTACCCCTGTCTGCTCTCTAAAACTACCCTGTCTCTCTCTAAAACTACCCTGTTCTGTCTCTAAAACTACCCTGTCTCTCTCTAAAACAACTGTCTCTCAAAACTACCCTGTTGTCTCTAAAACTACCTGTCTCTCTCTAAACCTACTCCTGTCTGTCTCTAAAACTCTAAACGATTCTCTCTCCTCTAAAACTACCTGTCTCTCTCTAAAACTCCTGTCTGTCTCTAAAACTACCTGTCTGTCTCTTAAAACTACCTGTCTCTCTCTAAAACTACCCTGTCTGTCTCTCAAACTACCTGTCTCTCTCTCTAAAACTACCCTGTCTCTCTCGAAAACTACCCTGTCTGTGTCTCTAAACTACCTTGTCTCTCTCCACCTAAACCTCCTGTCTGTCTCTAAAACGACGCTCCTGTTTCTCTCTAAAACTACCCTGTCTCTCTCTCAAACTTCTCTCTAACTCACTACCCTGTCTGTCTCTAAACCTCCTGTCTCTCTCTAAAACTACCCCTGTCTGTCTCTAAAACTACCTTGTCTTTCTCTCAAAACGACCCAATGTCTCTCTAAAACTGCCCTGTCTCTCTCTCTAAAACGATACCCTTCTGTCTCTAAAACTACCTGTCTCTCTCTTCTGCTGTCTCTAAAATCTTGCTTTTCTCTCTAAAAACTACCCTGTCTCTCTCTAAAACTACCTGTCTCCTCTCTCTAAAACTACCTGTCTCACACTGTCTCCCAAAACTACCTGTCTCTCTAAAACTACCCTGTCTTTCTCTCTAAAACTACCTGTCTGTCTCTAAAACTATGTCTCTCTCAAAACTACCTGTCTTTCATAAAGCTGCCTGTCTCTCTCTTAAAATAGGCCTGTCTCTCTCTCTAAAACTACCCTGTCTCTCTCAAAAATAACCTGTCTCTCCTCTAAAACTACCTGTCTCTCTCTAAGACTGCTCTGTCTCTCATCTCAAAACTACCATCTGTCTCTCTCTAAAACTACCTGTCCTTTTTCTAAAAACTACCCTGTCTCTCTCTCTAAATATTTCTCTCTCTAAAACTACCTGTCTGCTCTAAACTACCTGTCTCTCATCTCTCTAAAACTACCCTGTCTCTCTCTCGAAAACTACCCTGTCTGTCTTAAAACTACCTTGCTCTCTCTAAAACTATCCTGTCTCTCTCTAAAACTACCTGTTTCTCTCTAAAATTCACCCTGTCTCAAAACTACCCTGTCTGTCTCTAAAACTACCCTGTTTCTCCTCTAAAACTACTCCCCTGTCTGTCTCAAAAACTACCTGTCTTACTCTAAAACTACCTGTCTCTCTCTCAAGCCTATTGTTCTGTCTCTAAAACTACCTGTCTTTCTCTAAAAACTACCCTGTCTCTCTCTAAAACTACCTGTCTGTCTCCAAAACTACCCTGTCTCTCTCAAAACTACTCTTGTCCTCTAAACTACCCTGTTTTCTCTCTAAAAACTACCTGTCTCTTATTTAAAACTACCCGCCTGCTCTCTCTCTAAACACTCCTGTCTGTCTCTAAAACTACCTGTCTCTCTCTCCAAAACTACCTGTCTTTCTCTCTAAAACTACCCTGTTTGTTTTTCTAAAACTACCTGTCTCTCTCTAAAACTACTCTGTCTCTCTCAAAACTACCTGTCTGTCTCTAAACTACCTTATGTCTCTCTCTCAAAGAGCTACCCTGTCTGTCTCTAAAACTACCTTGTCTCTCTCCTTAAAACTACCCTGTCTGTTTTTAAAACTACCTGTCTCTCTCTAAAACTACCCTGTCTTCTAAACTACTTGTTGTTCTAAAACTACCCTGTCTCTCTCTCAAAACTACCTGTCTGTCTCTAAAACTATCCTGTCTCTCTCTTCTAAAACTTCTCCTGTCTGTCTCTAAACTACCTGTCTCTCTAAAGCTCTTCTTCTTGTCTCTAAAACTACCCTGTCTCTCTAAAACTACCCTTGTCTGTCTCTAAAACATCCTGTTTCTCTCTAAAACTACCTGTCTCTTCTCTAAAATCTACCTTGTCTCTCCTCTCTAAAACTACTCTTGTCTCTCTAAAACTACTCTGTTTCTCCTAAAACTACTCCTGTCTCTCTCTAAAACTACCTGTCTGTCTTTAAAACTACCTGTCTTTCTCTAAAACTCTCTCTGTCTCTAAAACTACCTAACCTCTCCAAAACTACCCTGTCTGTCTCTCTAAACTACCTTCTCTCTCTCTAAAACCTACCTGTCTCTCTCTAAAACTATCTGTCTCTCTCTAAAACCACCCTGTTTTTCTCTAAAACTACCCTGTCTCTCTAAAACATATCTGTCTTTCTAAACTACCTGTTTCTCTCTCTAAAACTACCCTTTGCTCTCTTCTAAAACTACCCTGTCTCTAAAACTACCTGTCTCTCTCTAAAACTGTCTGTCTGTCTCTAAATTACCCTGTCTTTCTCTAAAACTACCTGTCTCTCTCTCTAAACTCCTCTGTCTGTCTCTAAAACTACCTGTCTCTCTCTCCTAAACTACCTGTCTTTCTCTAAAACTATCCTTGTCTTCTCTCTAAAACTACCTGTCTCTCTCAAAACTACCCTGCCTCTCTCTCTCTAAAACTACCCTGTATCTGTCTCTAAAACTACTATGTCTCTCTCTCTAAACTACCCTGTCTGTCTCTCTAAAACTACCCTGTCTGTCTCTAAAACTCACCCTGTCTCTCTCTCTAAATCTACCCTGTCTGTCTCTCTAAATTTCATCTTGTCTCTCTCTAAAACCAGGTCCTCTCTCTAAACCACCCTGTCTCTCTCTCTAAAACTCACCCTGTCTCTCTCTCAAAACTACTCCTCTCTCTCTCTAAAACTACCTGTCTCTCTCCTCTAAAACTACCCTTGTTTCTCTCTAAAACTACCTGTCTCTCTCTCTAAAACTACCCTGTCTCTCTCTAATCTACCCTGTCTCTCTCTCTAAAACTACCCTGTCTCTCTCCTAAAACTACCCTGTCTTCTCTCAAAACTACCCTGTCTCTCTAAACTACCCTGTCTCTCTCTCTAAAACTACCTGTCTGTCTGGCTAAAACTACCCTTCTCTCTCTAAACTACCCTGTCTCTCTCTCTAAAACTACCCTGTCTCTCTCTAAAACTACCCTGTCTCTCTCTAAAACTACCCTGTCTCTCTCTCTAAAACTACCCTGTCTTGTTTACCCTGTCTCTCTCTAAAACTACCCTGTCTGTCTCTAAAACTACCCTGTCTCTCTCTAAACTACCCTGTCTCTCTCTAAAACGATCCTCTCTCTAAACTACCCTGTCTCTCTCTACGTCTCTAAAACTACCCTGTCTGCTCTAAACTACCCTGTCTCTTCTAAAACTACCCTGTCTGTCTCTCTAAACTACTCTCTTCTCTCTAAACTACCCTGTCTCTCTCTAAAACTACCTGTCTCTCTCTAAACTACCCTGTCTCTCTCTAAAACTACACTGTCTGTCTCTAAAACTACCTGTCTCTCTCTAAAACTACCCTGTCTTTCTCTCTAAAACTACCCTGTCTCTCTCTCTAAACTACCCTGTCTCTCTCTAAAACTACCCTGTCTGTCTCTAAAAAACTACCTTGTCTCTCTCTAAAACCTCCTGTCTGTCTCTAAACTACCCTGTTTCTCCTCTGAAACTACCCTGTCTCTCTCTAAAACTACCTTTCTCTCTCTCTAAAGCTACCTGTCTGTCTCTAAATTGTCTCTCTCTCTAAAACTACCCCTGTCTGTCTCTCTAAACTACCCTGTCTGTCTCTAAAACTACCCTGTCTCTCTCAAAACTACCCTTGTCTGTCTCTCTACTCCTGTCTCTCTCTCAAACGACCCTGTCTGTCTCTCTAAAACTATCCTGTCTCTCTCTATAAACGACCTCTCTCTCTCTCTAAAACTGACCTTGTCTGCTCTAAAGCTATCTCTCTCTCTCTAAACGACTCTGTCTCTCTCTAAAACTACCCATGTCTCTCTCTCAAAACTACCTGTCTCTCTCAAAACTACCTGTCTCTCTCTAAAAACTACCCTGTCTCTCTCTAAAACTATCTCTGTCTCTCTCTCTAAACGGTCTCTCTAAATCTACGCCTGTCTCTCTAAAACTACCCTGTCTGTTTCTAAAACTACCTCTTTAAATACCTATCTAAAACACTTCCTGTCTCTCTCTAAAACTACCCTGTCTCTCTCTCTAAAACTACCCTGTCTGTCTCTAAATACTGCCTGTCTCTAAAACACCCTGTCTCTCTCTCTAAAACTACCCTGTCTGTCCTAAACTACCCCTGTTTGTTTCTAAAACCACCTGTGTACAAACTACCTGTTCTAAAACCGATCTCTGTCTGTCTTTCTAAACTACCCTGTCTCTCTTAAAACGATACCTTCCTTCTAAACCCCCTGTCTTCTTAAATCAAGCCTTCTCTTCTCTAAAACCACTAGTTCTTCTAAACTACTCCTGTCTCTCTCTCTAAAACTACCTGTCTCTCAAAACGACCCTGTCTCTATCTCTCTAAATCTACCCTGTCTCTCTCTAAAACTACTGTCTCTCTCTCTAAAACTACCCTGTCTCTCTCTAAAACTACTCCTGTCTTTCTAAAACTACTCCTGTCTCTCTCTCTAAAACTACCCTGTCTGTCTCTAAAACCACTCCTGTCTGTTCTCTAAACTACCTTGTCTCTTCTAAACTACCTTGTCTCTAAAAAGCTGCCCTGTCTTCTCTCTAAACTACCTGTGTCTCTAAAACTACCCTGTCTCTCTAAACTCCTGTCTGTCTCTAAAACTACCCTGTCTCTCTCTAAAACTACCCTGTCTGTCTCTAAAACTACCCTGTCTTCTCTAAACCCCGCCTCTAAAACTACCCTGTCTCTCTATCTAAAACTACCTGTCTGTCTCCTAAAACCTACCTGTCTCTCTCTCAAAACTACCCTGTCTGTCTCTAAAACTACCTCGTCTGTCTCTCAAAACTACCTGTCTGTCTCTAAATCTAATGTCTCTCTCTAAAACTACCATGTCTGTCTCTAAAACTACCCTGTTTCTCTCCTAAAACTACCCTGTCTCTATCTAAAACTACCCCTGTCTCTCTAAAACTACCACTGTCTTCAAAACTACCCTGTTTCTGTCTCTAAATACCCTGTCTTCTCTAAAACTACCTCTGTTTCTTTAAACTACTATGTTCTTTAAACGTTGTTGTTTCTGAAACCCTGTCTCTCTTAAACTACCTGTCTCTCTCTTCTAAACCTACTTGTGTCTGTCTGTAAACCACCCTGTTTCTCTCTCTAAAACTACCCTGTCTCTCTCTAAAACTACCCTGTCTCTCTCTCAAAGCTACCTGTCTGTCTCTAAAACTACCCTGTCTTCTCTCTAAAACTACCCTGTCTGCTCTAAAACTACCCAAAATACTCTCTCTAAAACTACCCTGTCTGTCTCTAAAACTACCCTGTCTCTCTCTCTAAAACTACCCTGTCTGTCCTCTCTAAAACTATTCTGTCTCTCTCTCTAAAACTGACCTGCTCTCTCTCTAAAACTACCCTACCCTGTCTCTCTCTCTAAATTACGACCCTGTCTCTCTAAAACTACCTGTCTCTCTCTCTAAACGACCTCTGTCTCTCTCTAAAACTACTCTGTCTCTCTCTAAAACTACAAATCTGCTCTCTCTCTAAAACTATCCTGTCTCTCTCTAAACGACTCCTGTCTGTCTCTAAAACTATCCTCTGTCTCTCTAAAACTATTTCCCTGTCTGTCTCTAAGTCTACCCTGTCTCTCTCAAAAACTACCTCTTTTCTGTCTCTCTAAAACTACTGCCTGTTTCTCTCTAAAACTACTCTGTCTCTCTCTCAAACTACCCTGTCTGTCTCTAAAACTACCCTCTCTCTCTCTAAAACTACCCTGTCCCTCTCTAAAACTACCCTGTCTGTCTCTAAACTACCCTGTCTCTCTCTAAAACAACCCTGTCTGTCTCTCTAAAACTATCCTGTCTCTCTCTAAACCGACGCCTGTCTCTCTCTCTAGAACTACTTTTCTCTCTCTAAAACTACCTTGTCTCTCACTCTAAAACGACCCTGTCTCTCTCTAACTACCCTGTCTCTCTCTCTAAAACTACCCTGTCTCTCTCTCTAAAACGTACCCTGTCTCTCTCTCTCTCAAAACTACCCTGTCTCTCTCTAAACTATCTGTCTCTCTCAAAAACGATCCTGTCTCTCTCTAAAAACGACCCTGTTTGTCTCTAAAACTACCTCTGTTTCTCTCTAAAACTACCCGTCTCTCTCTAAAACTACCCTGTCTGTCTCTAAAACTACCCGTCTTTCTCTAAAACTACCCTGTCTCTCTCTCTAAAACTACCTGTCTCTCTCTCTAAACTCGACCTTCTGTCTCTCTCTCAAAACTACCCCTGTCTCTCTCTCTAAAACTACAACCTGTCTCTCTCTAAAACTACCCTGTGTCTCTCTCTAGCTAAAACCGTCTCTCTTCTAAAACTACCCTGTCTGTCTCTCTAAAACTACCCTGTCTCAAAACTACCTGTCTGTCTCTCAAATACCCCCTGTCTTCTCTAAAACTACCCTGTCTCTCTCTAAAATAAGCCTGTCTCTCTCTCTAAAACTACCCTGTCTTCTCTCTAAAACTACCCTGTCTCTCTCCTAAAACTACCCTGTCTCTCTCTCTAAAACAACTCTGTCTCTCTCTAAAACTACCTCTGTCTGTCTCTAAAAACTACCTTGTCTGTCTCTAAAACTACCCTGTCTCTCTCTAAAACTACCCTGTCTGTCTCAAAAAACTCCTGTCTCTCTCAAAACTGTCCCTGTCTGTCTCTGAACTACCTTGTCTCTCTCTCTAAACTACCTGTCTGTCTCAAAACTACCCTTTCTCTCTCTCTAAAACTAACTCTCTGTCTCTAAAACTACCCTGTCGTCTCTCTCTAAAACTACCCTGTCTCTCTCTAAAACTACCCTCTGTCTGTCTCTAAAACTACCCTGTCTCTCTAAAACTACCTGTCTGTCTCTCTAAAACTACCTCTGTTCTAAACGACTGTAAATACTCTCTCTCTCTAAAACTACTTCTGTCTCTCCAAAACGACCTGTCTCTCTCTCTAAAACAACCCCTGTCTGTCTCTCCTAAAACTATCCTGTCTCTCTCTCTAAATACGAATTCTGTTCTACTCTCAGAACTACCCTGTCTCTCTCTAAAACTACCCTGTCTCTCACTCTAAACGACTCCTCTCTCTCTAAAACTACCTGTCTCTCTCTCTAAAACAGCCTTTCTCTCTCTAAAAGACTCCTGTCTGTCTCTCTAAAACTACCTGTCTCTCTCTAAAACTACCCTGTCTCTCTCTCTATAAACTACCCTGTTTGTCTCTAAAACTACCCTGTCTCTCTCAAAACTACCCTGTCTGTCTCTACTACCTTGTTTCTCTCTAAAACTACCCTGTCTCTTTCCAAACTACCCTGTCTTCTCTGTAAAACGAACCTCTTCTCTCTCTCTAAAACTAACCCTTGTCTCTAAAACTCACCCTGTAAAACATGTCTCTTAAAACTACTATGTCTCTCTCTAAACGACCCTGTCTGTCTCTCTAAAACGACCCTGTCTCTCTCTCTAAAATGCGACCCTGTCTCTCTCTCGGTAAAACGATCCTGCCTGTCTCTCTAAAACTATTCCTGTCCTCTCTCAAAACTACCCTGCTCTCTCTAACTCAGAGCCTGTCTCTCCTCTAAAACTACCCTGTCTCTCTCTCTAAAACTACCTCTCTCTCTCTCTAAAACTACCTGTCTCTCTCTCTGAACACTCCTGTCTCTCTCTAAACTATCCTGTCTCTCTAAAACGACTTATGTGTCTCTAAAACCCCTGCCTGTCTCTCTCTAAACTACCTGTCTGTCTCTAAACTACTCTGTTTCTCTCCTGAAACTACCTGTCTCTATCTAAAACTACCTGTCTGTCTCTAAACCACCCTGTCTCTCTCTAGAACTACCCTGTCTGTCTCTAAACGACTCTGTTTTTCCCTAAAACCAGCTCCTTCTCTCTCTCTAAACGAACTGCCTGTCTGTCTCCTAAAACTACCTGTCTCTCCTCTCTAAAACTACCTGTCTTTCTCTAAGAACTACTCTGTTTCTCTCTCAAAACTACCCTGTCTCTTAAATCTATCTCTTCTTGTCTCTAAAACTGCCACTAAAAATTAGGCTGCCTGTCTTTAACTACCCTGCCCCAAAACCACTTGTCTCTCGACTCTCTAAACGACCCTGTCTTGTCTCTCTAAAACTATCCTGTCTCTCTCTCTAAAACGTACCTGTCTCTCTCTCTAAAACTCACCCTGTCTCTCTCTCTAAAACTACCTCTGTCTCTCTCTAAACTACCTGTCTCTCTCCTCTAAAACTACCCTGTCTCTCTCTCTAAAACTACCCTGTCTCTCTCTCTAAAACTGCCTGTCTCTCTCTAAAACTACTCCTGTCTTTCTAAAACTACCCTGTCTCTCTAAAACGACTCCATGCTTCTTCTAAAACTACCTTGATCTTTCTAAACGAGCTCCTGTCTCTAAACTACCATCTGTCTCTCTCCTAAAATGTCTACCCTGTCTCTCTCAAAACTACCCAATTGTCTGTATCTAAAACTACCTAATGCTGTTCTGCTCCTAAAACTACCCTGCCTGTCTCCTAAAACTACCCCTGCTCTTGTCTCTAAAACTACCTCTGTCTCTCTCTCTAAAACTACCCTGTCTGTCTCTACTGCCCTGTCTGTCTCTCAAAACTACCTTTGTCTGTGTCTCTAAAACGACTCCTGTCTCTCTCTAGAACTACCCTGTCTCTACTAAAACTACCCTGTTTCTCTCTCTAAACGACTCCCTTCTCTTCTAAACTAACCCTCTCTGTTTCTAAAACTACCTTGCATTATATAAAACGACCTGCCATATCTCTTATTAAGCTATCCTGTCTAGGGCTCTCTAAACGATGTCTCTCAAACTACAGCCTGTCTCTAAACTACCTGTCTGTGTCCAAAACGACTCATGTCTGTTCTAAACGACCCTGTCTGTCTCTCTATAAACTACTCTGTCTTCTCTCTAAAACTACCTCCTGTCTCTTCTCTCTCTAAAATGACCCCTTGTCTCTCTCTCTCTAAAACTACCCTGTCTCTCTAAAAACTACCCTGTCTGCTCTAAACTATCCTGTCTCTCTCTCTCAAACTACCCTGTCTCTCTCTAAAACTACCCTGTCTCTCTCAAAACTACTTCCCCTGTCTCTCACTCTAAAACTACCTTGGTTCTCTCTCTCTAAAAAACTACCCTGTCTCTCTCTAAAACTGCCCTGTTCTCTCTCTCTAAAACTACCCTGTCTCTCCTCTCTAAAACTACTCTGTCTCTCTCTCTAAAACTACCCTGTCTCTCTTAAAACTACTGCCTGTCTTTAAACTACCCTGTTCTGCTCTCAAAACTACCCTGTCTGTTCTTCTAAACTTCATTGCTTAAAAACTTACCCTGTTTATCTCTAAAACTACCTGTCTCTCTCTAAACGCCTGTCTGTCTCTAAACTACCTGTCTGTCTCTAAAACTACCTGTCCTCTCTAAAAACTACCCTGTCTTTCTCTCAAAACTACACTGTCTCTCTCTCTAAAACTACCTTGTCTGTCTCTGCTAAAACTACCCTGTCTGTCTCTACAACTACCCCCGTCTCTCTCTAAAAACTACCTCTGTCTGTCTCTAAAACTACTCTGCTGCCTTCTCTACTAAAAACTACCTGTCTTCTCAGTGATTTATATAAAACGCCTGTCTGTCTCTAAAACTACACCTGTCTCTCTAAAACTACCCTGTCTCTCTAAACACTCCTGTCTCTCTCTAAACTACCCTGTCTGTCTCTGGCTAAAACTACCCTTGTCTTGTCTCTAAAACTACCCTTCTCTCTAAACTACCCTGTCCCCTAAACCTACCCTTTTCTTAAAACTACCCTGTCTGTCTTTAAAACCTGTTCTTAAAACTACCTAGTCTGTCTCTCTAAAACTACCTCCTTGTCTGTCTCTAGCCTACCCTGTCTTCTCTAAAATTACCCTGTCTCTCTCTCTAAAACTACTCCTGTCTGTCTCTAAACTACCCTGTCTTTCTCTAAAACACCCTGTCTCTCCTAAAACTACTGTGTCTTTCTAAAACTACCTTGTCTCTTCTCTAGAACTAACTCTGTCTCTCAAACTATTCTGCTTCTCTACATGTAAAAATACCTTGTTTTCTTAACTAAAACTACTCTGTCTCTCTCTAAAACTACTCTGTCTATATTATATATAAACTACCTCTATGTCTCTTCTCTCTAATATATTCGACTGTCTATTCTAAAACTATGTCTCTCTCTCTCTAAACGACTCCTGTCTCTCTCTAAAACTACCTGTCTGTCTCTTAAAACTACCCTGTCTCTCTCTCTAAAACGACTCCTGTCTGTCTCTAAAACTACTGTCTGTGCTCTAAAACTACCCTGTCTCTCTCTCTAAAACTACTTGTCTCTCTCTAAACTACCTGTCTCTCTCAAACACCCTGTCTCCTCTCTAAAACTACTCTGTCCTCTCTAAAACACCCTGTCTCTCTCTCTAAAACTACTCCTGTCTCTCCTCTAAACCTACCTGTCTGTCTCTCTACCTTGTCTCTCTCTCTAAAACTACTCTCTTTCTCCTAAAACCGATCTGTCTCTAAACTACCTGTCTTTCTCTAAAACGACCCTGTCTCTCTCTCTAAAACTACCAGTAGTCTGTCTCTCGAAACTACCTTCTCTCTCTAAAACTACCTGTCTTGTCTAAAACTACCTGTCTCTCTCTCTAAAACTACCCATGTCTGTATATCTAAAACTACCTCCTGTCTGTCTCCTCTAAAAACTACCTCTCTGTCTCTCACTCTCTCTCTCTAAAACTACCCCTGTCTTGTCTCTCAAAACTACCCTGTCTCTCTCTAATCAAAACTCTTAACCCTGTCTGTCTCTAAAACTTTCCTGTCTCTCTCTAAACCGACCTGTCTGTCTCTCTAGAACTACCCTGTCTGTCTCTCAAACCTACCTGTCTCTCATCTCTAAAACGACCTTTCTGTCTCTAAAACTACCTGTCTCTCTCTAAAACACCCTGTCTGTCTCTCTAAAACGACTCCTGTCTCTCTCTCTAAAAGTACCCTGTCTCTCTCTCAAACGTACCTGTCTACTCTCTCCCAAAACTCACCCTGTCTCTCTCTAAAACTACCCTCTCTGTCTCTCTAAAACGACCCTGTCTGTCTCTAAAACTACCCTGTCTCTCTCTCAAAACTACCCTGTCTCTCTCTCTAAAAGTGACCTATGTCTCTCTCTCTAAAACTACCCTGTCTCTCTCTCTCTAACCCCGCAAAACCCTGTCTCTCTCTCAAAACTACCCTGCCTTTCTCTCTCTAAAACTATCCTGTCTCTCTCCTCTAAAACTGACCCTGTTTTCTCTAAAAAACTACCCTGTCTCTCTAAAACTACCTGTCTGTCTCTAAAACTACCCCTGTTCTCTCCCAAAACTACCCTGTCAATCTGTCTAAAATTTACTGTCTCTCTAAACTACCTGTCTCTCTCTCTTTAACTACCTGTCTGTCTCTAAAACTACCCTGTCTTCTAAAAGCTACCCTGTCTCTCTCTCAACTACTGCCTGTCTTGTCTCTAAAAACTACCTGTCTCTCTCTAAAACTACCCTGTCTGTCTCTAAAAGAGCTGCCTGTTTCTCTCTAAAACCACTGCCTAGTCTCTCTCTAAATACTCCTGTCTCTCTCTCTAAACTACCTGTCTTCTCTCAAAACTACCCTGTCTCTCCTCTCTAAAACTACCTGTTTGTCTCTATAAAACTACCCTGTCTTCTCTGAATACTCCTGTCTCTCTCTAAACTCCTGTCTGTCTCTAAAACTACCTGTCTCTCTCTCTCAGAAAACTAACTAATGTCTTCTAGGGCTATCCTTGTCTTATAATCTCTCTCTAAAACGTGATCCCTGTTTTGTCTCTAAACTGTACCCTGTCTTCTCAAACTACTCTCTCTAAAACTACCCTGTCTGTCTCTAAAATCTACCTGTCTCTCTCTAAAACTACCCTTGTCTGTCTCTAAAACTACCCTGTTTCTTCTAAACTCAACCTTCTGTCTCTCTCTAAAACCACCCTTTCTCTCTCTAAAACTACCTGTCTGTCTCTAAAACTACCCTGTCTTCTCTAAAACTACCTGTCTGTCTCTAAAACTACCCTGTCTGTCTCTAAAACTACCTGTCTCTCCTCTCTAAAACTACTTCCTGTCTTGTCTCTAAACTACCCGTCTCTAAAACAACCGTCTCTCTCTAAAGCTATCCTGTGTCTCTGCTAAAACGGCTCCTGTTCTCTCTCTAAAACTACCCTGTCTCCATCTAACGACTGCCTGTCTGTCATCTAAAACGACCTGTCTCTCTAAACTACCATGTCTGTCTCTAAAACTACCTTGTCTTTCTCTAAAACGACCCATGTCTCTCTCTAAAACTACCTGTCTCTCTGCTCACCTAAACGACTCCTGTCTCGATATCTCTTTATAAACTACTGTCTCTCTAAACCTCCATGTCTGTCACTCTAAAGCTACCTGTTTCTCTCTAAAACCTACCCTGTCTCTCTCTCAAAACAACCCTTTCTCTCTCTCTAAAACTACCCTGTCTGTCTCTAAAGCTACCCTGTCTCTCTCTCTAAAACGCACCCTGTCTCTCTCAAAACTACCTGTCTGTCTCTAAAAAACATTTCTATCCTGTTCTCTCAAACGACTCCTGTCTGTCTCTCCCTGTGCTCTAAACTACCCTATTCTCTAAAACGATTCTGTCTGTCTCTAAAACAACCCTGTGTGTCTTCTAAACCTACCCTGTTTCCAAAACTACCTTGTCTCTTCTCAAACGACTCTGTCCTCTCTTCTAAAACTACTCCTGTTTCTCTCTCTAAAACTACTCTGTGTCTTCTCTCTAAAACTACCCCTGTCCTTCTCTCTAAATTCACTACTCTGTCTCTCTAAAACTACCTGTCTGTCTCTAAAAATAGCATTTTCTGTCTGTGTCTCTAAAAACACCTGTCTCTGTCTCTGCTAAAAATACTTATCTCTAAAACGACTTCTGTCTCTCTCTAAAACTACCTGTCTCTCTCTAAAACTACCCTGTCTCTCTCTAAGCTAAAATACCCTCTTAAAACTACCCAATCTTATGTCTCTCAAAATTACCCTGTCTCTCCTCTCCTGAAAACTACCTGTCTCTCGTCTCAAAAACATTCCTGTCTGTGTCTCTCAAAACTACTCCAAATATATATTGTCTGCTCTCTAAAACTTACTCCTAATGTCTCTCCTCTCTAAAACTACTGTCTCTCTCTCTAAAAACTATTGTCTGTCTCTAAAACTACCTTGTCTCTCTCTCTAAAACTACCCTGTCTCTTCTCTCTAAAACTACTTCTGTCTGTCTCTAAAACTGCAATTATTGTCTCCTCTAAAACTAATCTGTCTGTCTCTCTAAAATAATGTTTGTCTCTCAAAATGTGACCTGTCTGTCTCTCTAGAACTAGTCCTGTCTCTCTCTCTCTCACTGCCTGTCTCATCATCTCAACGACCCTTCTCTCCTAAACTACCCTGTCTGTTTCCTAAAACTACCTGTCTCTCTTCTCTAAAACCCTACCCTGTTCTCCTCTCAAAAGCTTATCCTGTCTCTTTCTAAACGACTCCTGTTTGTCTCTAAACTACCCTGTCTCTCAAAACTACCCTGTCTGTCTCTAAAACTTACCTGTCTTTCTCTAAATCGATCCTGTCTGTCTCTCTAAAACTACCTGTCTGTCTCTCCAAAACTACCTGTCTTGTCTCTAGCTCTCCATAACACTGTTCTCTCAAACAATCTCCTGTCTGTCTGTGAAAATTTCTCTCATTTCTCTCTAAAAACTACCCCTGATCTCTCAGAACTACCCTGTCTCTCTCTACGAAAACCCCTGTGCTCTCACTTCCTAAACGTCTTCTCTCTAAAACTCACCCTGTCTTCTAAAACTACCCTTTCTCTCTCTAAAGCTACCCTGTCTGTCTCTAAAACTACCCTGTCTCTCTCTCTAAAACTACCTTGTCTGTCTCCTCTAAAACCTACCCTGTCTGTCTCTAAAACTACCTGTCTCTCTCTCTAAAACTACCCTGTCTGTCTCTAAACTACCCTGTCTCTCTCCCAAAACAACCCTGTCTGTTTCTCTAAACTATCCTGTCTCTCTCTAAAACGACCCTCTCTCTCTCTCGAAACTACCCTGTCTGTCTCTAAAACTACCCGTCTCTCTCTAAAACGACCTGTCTCTCTCTCTAAAACTACCATTGTCTCTCTCTAAAACGACCCTGTCTCTCTCTCTAAAACGACCCTGTCTCTCTCTCTAAAACTACCCTGTCTCTCTCTCTAAAAGCTATCCTGTCTCTCTCTCTCTAAAACGACCTGTTTGTCTCTAAAACTACCATGTCTCTCTAAATTCCACCTTGTCTGTCTCTAAAACTACCTGTCTCTCAAAACTACCCTTTTCTCTCTCTAAAACTACCCTGTCTGTCTCTAAAACTACCCTGTCTCTCTCTAAAACTACCCTTGTCTGTCTCTAAAACCTACCTATCTGTCTCTAAATTACCCTGTCTCTCTCAAAATTAACAATACCTGTCTGTCTCTCTAAAACTACTCATGTCTCTCTCTATAAACAATTCCCTGCCTGTCTCTCTCAAACTACCTGTCTGTCTCTCAAAACTGACCTGTTTCTCTCTAGAAGCTACCCTGTCTACTAAAGCACTACCTGTCTGTCTCAAAACTACTCCTGTCTCTCTCTCTAAACGACTCCTGTCTGTCTCCTAAAACTACCTGTCTTTCTCTAAAAACTACTGTCTCTCTCTCTAAAACGACCTGTGTCTCTCTCTAAAACTACCCCTGTCTCTCTAAAAACTATTCTTGTCTCTAAAGGACTGCCTGTTTGTCTCTAAAACTACCTGTCTCTCTCAAACTACCGCTACTGTGTCTCTCTAAAACGAATGCCATGTCTTTAAACGACCCTGTCTGTCTCTAAAACTACCCTAATACGTCTCTCTCAAAAGCCTACCCCGCATCTTGTCTCATAAAACGACTCCTGTCTCTCTCTCAAAACTACCCTGTCTCTGTCTAAAACTACCCTGTCTCTCTCTCAAAAACTAAGCCTGTCTGGGCTCTCCTAAAACTACTCCCTGTCTCTCTCATAAAACCATCCTGTCTGTCTCTAAAACTACTGTCTCTCTCTCTAAAACTACCTGTCTCTCAAAAATGACCCTGCTCTCTCAAACTACCCTGTCTCTCTAAAACGAGTCCTGTTTCTCTCTAAAACTACCCAGTCTCTCTCTCCATAAAACTACCCTGTCTCTCTCTAAAAATACCTGTCTCTCTCTCTAAAACTACCCTGTCTCTCTCTAAAACCTACCCTGTGTCTCTAAACTACCCTGTCTCTCTCTAAAGCTACCTGTCTCTCTCTCAAAACTACCTTGTCTGTCTCTAAAAATACCTCGTCTCTCTCTCAAAATAACCCTGTCTGTCTCAAAACTACCTGTCTCTCTCTCTAAAACTCCTGTCTCTCTCTCTAGAACTACCTGTCTGTCTCTAACTCCTTTTAATGTCTAAACTGCCTGTCACTCTAAAACGACTTCGTTCTGTCTCTCACTACCCTGTCTCTCCTCTCAAACTACCCTAATCTATCTCTACTAACGCACTTGTCTCAAAAGTATGCCTGTCTGTCTCTAAAACGACTGCACAGTCTGTCTAGCTACTAAACTACCTCTGTCTCTCTGTCAAAAGCTACCTGTCTCTCTCAAACGACTCCCTGCCTGTCGTCTCTAAAACGACCCTGTCTGTCTCTGCAAACTACCTGTCTTGTCTCTGAGCTGCCTGTCTCTAAAACTTCACCCTGTCTGTCTCTAAATGACCCATATCTGTCTCTTTCTAAAACTACCTGTCTCTCCTAAAACTACCCTGTCTGTCTCTAAAAAGACTTCCTGTTTCTCTCTCAAACTACCCTGTCTCCTCTCTAAAACTACCCTTTCTCTCTCTAAAACCTGTCTGTTCTCTAAAACTACCCTGTCTCTCTCTCAAAACTACCCTGTCTGTCTCTATAAAACTACCTCTCTCTAAAAATACTGTCTCTCTCTAAAACTACCCTGTCTCTCTCTCTAAATACCCTGTCTCTCTCTCAAAACTACACTGTCTCTCTCTAAAGCTACCTGTCTCTCTCTAAAACTACCCTGTCTGTCTCTCTAAAACTACCCTGTCTCTCCTCTAAAGACTACCTGTCTTCTCTCTAAAACGACCCTGTCTGTGTCTCTAAAACTACCCTGTCTCTCTCTAAAAGCTACCCTGTCTCTCTCTCTAAAAACTACCTGTCTCTCTCTCTAAAACAGCCTGTGTCTCTCTCTCTAAAACTACCCTGTCTGTCCTCTAAAACTACCCACTGTCTGTCCCTGTAAACTCCCCTGCAGTCTTCTTTAAAACTCACTCCTGTTCATGTCTCTGAAACCACTCTGTCTCTCTTCTAAACTAATTCACTTGTCTCTCTCTCTAAAAGATGCTTGTCTGCTCTTCTAAATCACCCTTTGTTCTAAAACTACCTTGTTCTTCTCTAAAACTACTTGTCTGTTCTAAACTCATCTTGTCTGATCCCTAAACTACTCTGCTCTTCTAAAACTCACTTGTCTGTTCTAAAACTACCTCTGTTTCTTCCTTAAAATTCACTCCTGTCTCTCTTCAAAACTACCTCTTTTCTCTTTAAAACTCACTTGTCTGTCTCTTTTAAATCTAATTCTTCTTGTCTTTCTCTAAAACTACTCCCCTGTCTTGTCTCTAAAACTACTACCCTGTCTGTCTCTAAAACTACTCCTGTTTCTCTCTCTAAAACTACCCTGTTTGTCTCTAAAAACTACCCCTGTTTCTCTCTAACAAGTCCCTGTCTGTCCCCTAAAACTATCCTGTGTCTCTCTCAAAACGACTCCTGTCTCTCTCTAAACTACCTTGCTTTCTTCAACTTAAAACGCATCTTGTCCTGCCTTCACTTCTAAAACGCACCTTCTCTCTAAAAACACCCCTGTCTTCTCTCTAAAACGACTTTGTCTCTCTCTAAAACTACCTGTCTCTCTCTCTAAAACGACCCTATGTCTCTCACTTCTAAAACGACCTGTCTCTCATCTAAAACTCCCTGGTCTCTCTCTCTAAAACTACCTGTCTCTTCTCTTAAAACTACCTGTTCGTCACTCAAACTACCTGTGTCCTTTAAACACTACCCTGTCTCTCTCTAAACAACGGCCTGTCTCTAAACTACTTTGGTCTGTCTCAAAACTACCCTGTCTCTCTCTCTAAAACGACTCTGTCTCTCTATAAAACTACCCTGTCTCTCTCTAAAAACTACCTGTCTGTCTCTCTAAAACTACTCTGTCTGTCTCTAAAACTACCCTGTCTCTAACCTCTCTAAAAAACTACCCTGTCTGTCTCTAAAACAATCCCCTGTGTGTCTCTCTAAAACCACAGCCTGTCTGTCTCTCTAAAACGACCCTGTTGTCTCTCTCTCTAAAAAACTACCCTGTCTCTCTCTCTCTAAAACTACCCTGTCTCTCTCTAAAACTACCCCTGTCTCACTCCTAAAAATACCCTCTCTCTCTCCTCTCTCTAAAAAACTACCCTGTCTGTCTCTCTAAAACTACCCTGTCTCTCTCTCTAAAACTACCCTGTCCTCTCTAAAGTATCCTGTCTCTCTCTTAAAAACGAACTCTGTTTGTCTCTAAAACGACCCTGTCTCTCTAAAACTACCCTGTCTCTCTCTCAACTTTACCCTGTCTGTCTCTAAACTACCTTGTCTGTCTCTCTAAAACTACCTGTCTCTCTCTCTAAACTACCTTGTCTCTCTCGTTTGTAAACATTATTAAGCTGCCTGTCTCTCTCTCAAAACTACCTTGTCTGTCTCTAAAACTACCTGTCTCTATCTCTAAAAATATACCCTGTTCTCTCTCTAAACTATTTTTGTCTCTCTCTAAAACTACACCTGTCTGTCTCTAAAAGAGCTACCCTGTTATTGCTCTTTAAAACTACCCCTGACTCTCTATAAAATACCCTGTCTCTCTCTCAAACATTATGTCTGTCTCTAAAACGACCCTGTCTGTCCTCTAAAACTACCCCTGATATGTCTCTCTAAAACTCACCCTGTCTCTCTCATCTAAAACTACCCTGTCTCTCTCTCTCTAAAACTACCCTCTCTCTCTAAAACTACCCTGTCTGTCTCTAAAACTACCTGTCTCTCTCTCTAAAACTACTCTCTCTCCTAAAACCCTACCTTGTCTGTCTATAAAACTACTCCTGTCTCTTCTCTTTAAAACTACCCTTCTCTAAACTACCCTGTCTCTCTCTCCTAAAACTACCTGTCTCTCTAAACACTACCCTGTCTTGTCTCTAAAACTACTTGCCTGTCTTAAACTACCCTTGTCTATCTCTAAATCCCTGTCTCTCTCTAAAACTACCCTGTCTCTCTTATAACTACCTCAATGTCTCTCTCTCAAAACTACCCTGTCTCTCTCTCTAAAACTACCCTGTCTATCTCTAAACTACCCTGTCTCTCTCCTAAAACTACCTTGTCTCTCTCTAAAACTCACCGCTCTCTCTCTACAAAAACTACCCATGTCTATATCTCAAAAACTACCCTGTCTGTCTCTAAAACGACCCTGTCTGTCTCTAACTGATAACAACATGTCAAATAATTAGCATTAGTCTGATCTTACAAAGAGCAATGGATAAATATAATATATTCAATTATATTGATCCATTGCTCTGTGTAAAAACCAGACTATTTTATTTTTTATTTTGGGGGTAGAATCAGCTTAATATTGCAGATAGATTGTAACTTCCATCAATGTAATTGTTCGATCACTTCCAATCCCCAATGTTTTATATATACTCCCCATTATTACTTTTCAACCCCACCATCCTTTCCTACAGTGGGGAAATTTTAGTGAACAACAATGCTTAGGCCTCTACTTCCACCCTATACTTACTATCTACATTTTATGGACACAGTCAATTTTACAATAATTATATTATATTTGATTTGCTCCTGAACTTCTTCTACTCAATCTCTCCGATGTTTTTTCATGATGTCCATCCGTTTGCTTCTCGATATGCACCATATATTTCTAACTGTGTTTTTTCCAAAGCTCCCAACATACAACCTATATACTTATTATGGACACAGTATGCTTACATTATTAGTTATCTGGTTATTATTTGTTGTTATTGTTATTAGTCCCATCCTTTAACTCCATTCAACTACCTCCCCATCTATCTCTTAACACCATCATATAGGATTTCTATTTGCCATATATATTTCAACCGAGACTGTGATGTTTTATACAAAATGCTGAACCTTTCTATTCTCATTGCCACAGATTGCTTAAACATTTTCAAAGTATTCTTATATTATTGATCGATTGACTATGACTTTCAGATCACCCAGTAATGCTTATCTGCAAGGAATTAGCTCCCATATAATATTGCAAATCCTTTAGCCATTCCTGGACCTGGTCCAAAAACAAGCTACAAATGGACAGAACCAAAACAAATGATCTAATGATTCTTCTGTCTCTTCACAGCAAAATCTGCAGAGCTGGGAAGATTGTATCCCCATATAAATAACATTCTATTGGTAGCAAGAATTTTATATAATAATTTAAATTGAAAGATTCTAATTTTTTGAACCGAGTGTCGTTTTGCGTGTAGTTCATAAACACTGCCATGGGATGTACGCCAAAAATCTCTTCGCAACTATTTTGCAATCTATATGGACGGCTGTCAATCCTGATATACTTTTTTTATTTATCACAGTTTTCCTTAACCAATTATATTCCTTAATGCAAGGCCGACAGACAAGTTCCTTATTTTCTCCCCTTCCACTTTCCTCTTCCATTTTTAGGTAAGGCTGCAATTATTTGGTTGTAATTTTGGGTAGAGCAGACATTTCCATATGTTTTTGTTAGCTGCATGTGCGACATAACTCCACCAGTCCTACCAATGATATAATTCTACGAAGATTATACAATTTTTTTAAATTTTGTCAAAAATAACGTTTTTGTCAATTAGTATATTTGAATTTAGCCACAATATTTGTTGCATTATTTGTTCTGTCGTTTCCTGGAGGATTAAATTGAAATTGCAACCAACTTTCTATGGCTTTTGTTTTAGAAATAGTGATATTTGGGAGATTATTTCCTTTTCAACTAACTGAAAATGAGAGGTTGTAATCTGAATAAAGGGAAAAAGGCCATTCTTGAACATTGGGTGAGACAATCTTACTAATTTGCTTGAGACCAGTTCGGATTTAAGTATAATTTTTTGTATTACTGAAGCTTTTTAGTGATAGGTCTAATGCTTTAATATTTAATAATTTTCTGTCCTCGAATTCATATTCATTATATAAATAGGCCCTTTTAATTTTGTTTGGCTTGCCGTTCCAAATAAAATTAAATATTTCATTTCTCATATAATTTAAAAAACTGTTCGCTAGGCGTAGGCAAGACCATAAGCAAATAGGTAAACTGGGATAATACTAAAGAGTTAATCAGGTGATTTTTCCACAAATTGACAGGTATTTACCTTTCCATGGTAGCAAGATCTTATCTATTTTTGCTAACTTTCTATTAAAATGTATTGAAGTGAGATCTTTATTTTCCTTTGGGATATGTATTCCGAGTATATCCACATCACCATCAGACCATTTTATTGGTAAACTACATGGTAATGTAAAATGGTATTTTTTAGTGATCCAATACGTAATATAGTACATTTGTCAGTAATTTGGTTGTAATCCAGAGAGATTAAAAAATGTATCTAGATCCTCTATGAGGCTGTGTGGAGGGATTCTAGTTGTGGATTTAAAAGAAAACATGAATCATCAGCGTACAATGACACCTTTGTTTTAAGCCTGGATTTCTAATCCTCTGATATTATTATTGGATCTGATTTTAATAGCTAACATCTCGCTGTACAATAAATAGATATGCCGAAAGTGGACAACCTTGTTTCACGCTCTTGACAGTTTAAAACTTTGAGAAATAGCCATTATTTACTATTTTACAACTAGGGTTACTGTACATGATTTTGACCCATTTTATAAGAGATTCTCCAGAATTGAAATGCTCCAGGCATTTATATAAACTCCAGTCGTACTTTATCAAAGCTTTTTCAAAGTCTGCTATGAATAGCAGGCCTGATTCCCATATTTTCCATAGTGTTCTATTGTTTCCAATACTTGCCTTATATTATCTCCAATGTATCTTCCATGTAAAAAACCTGTCTGATTAGAATGCATAATATCCGACAAAACCTTTTTAATTCTATGCGCTATACATTTTGCTAGAATGTTTGCATCACAACACTGAAGTGTAAGGGGCCTCCAATATTTTAAATGGACTGGATCTTTATATTTTCCACTTGTATCCTGTTTCAGTAATAATGAGATCAGACCTTCTTCTTGAGTGTTAGATAATCCATCATTTACATAGGAGTGATTAAAACATGCTAATAACGGTCCCCTTAGTATATCAAAAAAGGTTTGGTATACCTCGACTGGTATGCCATCCAACCCTGGAGTTTTCCCGGACTTAAAGTCTTTAATTGCATCCAGAAGTTCCTCTGTAATTTCACCTTCACATGAGTCTTCTCTGTATGGCTGTTAATTTTACATTATCAATAAAAAAAAATCTCTACAATTAGCTTCAGTTAGAGGAGATGGAGATGACTGAAAAGAAAACATATGCTTAAAGTACCTTGTTTCCACCTTCAAAAATAAAATTTGGTGAATCATGGGTGACTCACACATTGTAACCAATTTCATTAAATTATTTTTGGTAGCATTCCTATGTTGAAGATTAAAAAAGATTTTTGTGCATTTTTCCCCATATTCCATCCAGTTTGCTTTATTTTTATAATATATTACACTTGATCTTTCTTGAATAAGTTTCTCCATTTCTTTTGTTTTTCCTCTAATTTATTCTGAGCCTCTATGTTACAGTTTTTATTGCTATCTATCTGTTCTGTTAGACTTTCTATTTCCTTTGTTAGTATAAACTCTTTTGACCTAAATTGCTTTTGTTTTCGAGATGAGTACTGAATTGCATGCCTCTAAAGGCACATTTAAAGATATCCCATACAATAAGGATTTTGCTGTACCTATGTTCGTTGAAAAAGTCAGTTATAAATTCCTTTGTTCTAATTATAAATAAATTATCATCCAATAGACTTTGATTAAATTTCCAACATCCCGCCACGTGGAAATTCAGTAAGAGTAATGTATATGCCAATTATATGATGGTCCGACCACATTCTGTCCCTATCAACACTTTTTAAACTTTTGGTGCCAACGAGAATGAGATAAGAAAGAAGTCAAGACGACTAGCTGAGTCTCCGCCATGTATATCTCACTAGATCAGGATATTTAAGCTCCATATATCTACTAGTTCTAATGTATCCATGACATTCACAATTTCCTTAAGAGCATGTGGGTGATTGTTTGTGGTGTGATTTCCTTTACGGTCCATTGAGCTATTTAAAACAGTATTATAATCCCCACCATAATAATATTGTCTTGAATTGCTTGCATGGTTGATAATTTATTATATATATATATTGTCAAAGAAATGTGGATCATCATTATTTGGTCTGTAAAGGTTAATGAGCCATGTCTGTTTATGGTCCAATAACATATTTAAAATAATCCATCTACCTTGCGTATCTATTTGGACAATTTATGCGATACGGATCTAAATTACTGTTAATTAATATAATCACTCCTTTTGAGTTTTTTGCCCATGGGAGAAGTATATTTCTCCCCCCATTCCCCTTTTCCACGCAATTTCATCTAGAATTGTTGAATGAGTTTCCTGTAAACAATAGATATTATATTCCTTCTCTTTGAGCCATGTAAATATTGTTATTCTTTTGTTATTATCAGCTAAGCCATTACAATTATAGCTGGCTATACTTATTTCCATAGTGAGATACAAGTTTCAAGTCTATTTATCATTATATATGGTTGTAAATTTACCAATAAACAATACCGTAATGATTGAGTGTCCATACAGCTGTACCCGTGATATTTGCATTGCTACTGAGTAACCCTTCAATTGTTCTCACTAGACAGGATGTAAACAAATTTGTGCACAAAATTTGAGAGAAATAAGCTTTTTGTGCATATGGAACTTTGCAGTCTGTCTCTTTGACATTTCCAACATTGTTTCAGTATTGAAATTCGATCTCCAGCTGTCCCATGAACGTGTCGGGGAGTCAGGTTGAGACATACAGTCAGGCAGATTTTCTCAGTCAGTCGAAATCATGAATTAGCATAATGTTTATGGATACAGTGCCTTAGGAAAGTATTCAGACCCCTTGACTTTTTCCACATTTTGTTACGTTACAGCCTTACTCTAAAATTGATTAAATATAAACAAATTCTCAGCAATCTACAGACAATATTCCATAATGACAAAGTGAAAACAGGTTTTTAGAATGTTAAAAACAGAAATACCTTATTTACATTAGCATTCAGACCCTTTGCTATGAGTTTCGAAATTGAGCTCAGGTGCATCCTGTTTCCATTGATCACCCTTGAGATGTTTCTACAACTTGATTGGAGTCCACCTGAGGTCAATTTAATTGATTGGACATGATTTGGAAAGGCACACACCTGTCTATATAAGGTCCCATAGTTGACAGTGCATGTCAGAGCAAAACCAAGCCATGAGGTCAAAGGAATTGTCCGTAGAGCTCCGAGACAGGATTGTGTCGAGGCACAGATCTGGGAAGGGTACCAAAACATTTCTGCAGCATTGAAGGTCCCCAAGAACACAGTGGCCTCCATCATTCTTAAATGGAAGAAGTTTGGAACCACCAAGACTCTTCTCCAGAGCTGGCCCCCGGCCAAACTGAGCAATCGGAGAAGGGCCTTGGTCAGGAGGTGACCAAGAACCCGATGGTCACTCTGTCAGAGCTCTAGAATTCCTCTGTGGAGATGAGAGAACCTTCCAGAAGGACAACCATCTCTGCAGCACCCCACCAATCAGGCCTTTATGGTAGAGTGGCCAGACGGAAGCCACTCCTCAGTAAAAGGCACATGACAGCCTGCTTGGAGTTTGCCAAAAGGCGCATAAAGACTCTCAGACCATGAAAAACAAGATTCTCTGGTCTGATGAAACCAAGATTGAACTCTTGGCCTGAATGCCAAGGGTCACGTCTGAGGAAACTGGCACCATCCTCACGGGGAATCATGGATGTTTTTTCAGCGTCAGGGACTGGGAGACTAGTCAGGATCGAGGCAAAGATGAACAGACAAAGTACAGAGATCCTTGATGAAAACCTGCTCCAGAGCGCTCCAGGACCCTCCGGACTGGGGCGAAGGTTCACCTTCCAACAGGACAACGACCGTAAGCACACAGCCAAGACAACGCAGGAGTGGCTTCAGGACAAGTCTCTGAATGTCCTTGAGTGGCCCAGCCAGATCCCGGAAATGAACCCGATATAACATCTCTGGAGAGACCTGAAAATAGCATTATGGAGGTATTGTTTGTAGATTGAGGAGGGAAAAAAGCAATTTTATCAATTTTATAATAATGTGGAAAAGTTCAAGGGGTCTGAATACTTTCCGACGGCACTGTATATACAAAGAAATGTCAATAGAAAACAGGTCAAATGAAACTAAGTGCAGCTAGTTTGCAGTCTTTTCAGCTTCAGTTTGAAGCGATTGTGTTGGCTGTGTTGTTGGCTAGCTCCTCTGAACAACAGTGTCCTGACGAGAGACACATTTTCTATGCCAGGTGAAATTCACGCCTCATTAGCTCATTGTTATGGATGCATCCAAATAAATGTCACTTGAAAACAGCTTAAACAAACACAAATGCAGCTACTGTTGTTATTCTGGCTGCACTGTTTGATATGACTGTAAATTAGCCATAGTTGGCTAGCAAGCAAGGGATAAGAACGTTGCCAGCCAGTATGGCAATAGAACATTTAGAACGAACGTCTGGGTCGCATCCATAGACTTCAAGGACTTAAAGGCTTTAATTGCATCAAGAAGTTCCTCCTCTGTAATTATTTCACATGAGTCTTTCTGTACAGCTGTTCATTTTACATTATTAATAGAAAACAAATCCATACAATTATCTTCGGTTAATGGAGATGGAAGAGACTGAAAACGAAAACATATGCTTAAATTACTTAGCTTCCTCTTTCAAAATATTTTTGGGTGAATCATGGGTGACTCTGTTATTTTTAATATGTTTCAGTAAATTATTTTTGGTAGCATTTCTATGTTGAAGATTTAAAACAAGTTTTTCCACATATTCCATCCAGTTTGCTTTATTTTTATAATATATTACACTTGATCTTTCTTGAATAAGTTCCTCCATTTCTTTTAGTTTTTCCTCTAATTTATTCTGAGCCTCTATGTTACAGTTTTTATTGGTATCTATCTGTTCTGTTAGACCTTCTATTTCCTTTGTTAGTATGGACTCTTTTGACCTAAATTGCTTTTGTTTTAAAGATGAGTATGTCATTGCATTGCATCTAAAAGCACATTTAAAAGTGTCCCATACAATCAGAGGATTTGCTGTACCTATGTTATGTCGGGAAAAATCACTTAAATTCCTCTGTCCTAGTTAAAAACAAGTTATCATCCAATAGGCTTTGATTACATTTCCAATATCCTCGTGTATTTGTAGTTTATTTTTAAAATCAATTGTTGTATTTTCCGTTTTTTTACTACCATCCCTACCATGGATTGTAATGGGTGTTGGGTGTTATATTTAGACCAGACTATTGTTTCTGAGACATTACAGAGTTACATTGATCCATTGCTCTGTGTAACACCAGACTATTGTTACATTATAGAGTTATATTGATCCATTGCTCTGTGTAACACCAGACTATTGTTACATTATAGAGTTATATTGATCCATTGCTCTGTGTAACACCAGACTATTGTTACATTATAGAGTTATATTGATCCATTGCTCTGTGTAACACCAGACTATTGTTACATTATAGAGTTATATTGATCCATTACTATATTTTCTTCTTTATTATTTCCTAACCCTACCACCTCCCCTAACCATACCACCCCCCTAACCCTACCACCCTCCCCCTAACATACCACCTCCCCTAACCATTCCACCTCCCCATAACCATACCACCCCTCCCCTAATTGGAGTAAGCTAATGGACAACAACACTTGGGCTTCTACTTCCAGTTTATACATTTTACGGACACATTATATTTTACATTAGTTATCTTTTGTTTGTTTTTAGTCCCAGCCTTCAGCTCCCCTCAACCCCTCCCATCTGTCTCTGAACACCATCCAGTTTTGACTTCTATTCGTCATGTATTTTTCAACTGTGCTGTGATGTTTCACAAAACTTCTGAACCGTTCTATTCTCGTAGTTTATAGAGATTGTAAATTAAAGATAATTTTTTTTTGCTGAGAGTGTTATTATATTATTGATCGATTGACTAGGACTTTTCAGATCACCCAGTAGTGCTATCTGCAGGGTTAGCTCCAGGTAAATGTTGCAATCCTTCAGCCATTCCTGGACCTGTGTCCAAAAACAAGCTACATATGGACAGTACCAAAACAAAATCTAATGATTCTGTGTCTTCGTAGGAAAATCTGCAGAGCTGGGATGGTTGTAACCCCCAATATACAGTATATATAATATCTCTATTGGTTGCAAGAATTTTGTATAATCATTTAAATTAACCATGTGCCATGGATTCTGTACATTTAAAATCTCTTCCCAACTATTTTGCAATCTGTATGCACAGCTGTAAATTCTTTGGTTTTACACAGACCAATGGATCAATATAACTCTATAATGTAACAATAGTCGGTCTATGGTGTAATGGAGTCTGGTCTATAGTGTAATGGAGTCTGGTCTATAGTGTAATGGAGTCTGGTCTATAGTGTAATGGAGTCTGGTCTATAGTGTAATGGAGTCTGGTCTATAGTGTAATGGAGTCTGGTCTATAGTGTAATGGAGTCTGGTCTATAGTGTAATGGAGTCTGGTCTATAGTGTAATGGAGTCTGGTCTATAGTGTAATGGAGTCTGGTCTATAGTGTAATGGAGTCTGGTCTATAGTGTAATGGAGTCTGGTCTATAGTCGCACACTGACAGTCTCCTCTCCTCCTTTATACTCAGTTGTTCTTTTAGGTCCTTCCAGCTTCCTGTACAGCAGTCAGCTGCTTCCTGCCTGGCGCCACACCAAGGCTACTGTCCCCAAAGCCTGTCACCACGGTTACATGACAAGGAAAGGAGTCTGCAGATGGGGAGGAGGACAGAGAGAGAGAGAGAGAGAGAGAGAGAGAGAGAGAGAGAGAGAGAGAGAGAGAGAGAGAGAGAGAGAGAGAGAGAGAGAGAGAGAAGGGGGCAGTGGTCATTGTCAAGCCCAAGATAAAATGGTTCCCTAGGCTAAAGCACCTCAGCTAACACATCAAAACTTACTGTACAACCACAGAACTAGAATGATGTTCTATTTCTATGAGTACAACTTGCTGTGGACGGTTTTAGTTAGGAACACACTGGAAGGCTTTAAATCTCCATGGTCGTATTACCTAATATAACACTGGAAAACTGTCTGAGAGAGTTCTGATCACATTGGAACAGTGAAAGTCCCAGGGACACACCAGTCTGTTCTTTACCTCCAAGCTCCCACACCAGTCTGTTCTTTACCTCCAAGCTCCCACACCAGTCTGTTCTTACCTCCAAGCCCCACACCAGTCTGTTCTTTACCTCCAAGCTCCCACACCAGTCTGTTCTTTACCTCCAAGCCCCCACACCAGTCTGTTCTTTACCTCCAAGCCCCCACACCAGTCTGTTCTTTACCTCCAAGCCCCCACACCAGTCTGTTCTTTACCTCCAAGCTCCCACACCAGTCTGTTCTTTACCTCCAAGCCCCCACACCAGTCTGTTCTTCTCCCAAGCCCCCACACCAGTCTGTTCTTTACCTCCAAGCCCCCACACCAGTCTGTTCTTTACCTCCAAGCTCCCACACCAGTCTGTTCTTTACCTCCAAGCTCCACACCAGTCTGTTCTTTACCTCAAGCCCCCACACCAGTCTGTTCTTTACTCCAAGCCCCCACACCAGTCTGTTCTTTACCTCCAAGCTCCACACCAGTCTGTTCTTTACCTCCAAGCCCCACACCAGTCTGTTCTTTACCTCCAAGCCCCCACACCAGTCTGTTCTTTACCTCAAGCTCCCACACCAGTCTGTTCTTTACCTCCAAGCCCCCACACCAGTCTGTTCTCTTACCTCCAAGCTCCCACACCAGTCTGTTCTTTACCTCCAAGCTCCTACACCAGTCTGTTCTTTACCTCCAAGCTCCCACACCAGTCTGTTCTTTACCTCCAAGCTCCCACACCAGTCTGTTCTTTACCTCCAAGCCCCCACACCAGTCTGTTCTTTTTTACCTCCAAGCTCCCACACCAGTCTGTTCTTTACCTCCAAGCTCCCACACAGTCTGTTCTTTACCTCCAAGCCCCCACACCAGTCTGTTCTTTACCCCTCCAAGCTCCCACACCAGTCAATTATTTACCTCCAAGCTCCCACAGTGATCCATTTCTAGCCAGATAATGATCATTCTGCTCAAAACCCCCCCATTTAGATAGGCCCACTGGGCTAAAACTGGAGCAGCCCATCTGGCATTTGCCCAAACTGCCCAATGGCCAGTCCGCCCCTGGAAAGTCCATTGAGTAATGTAATAATAGTAATGTAATGATAGTAATGTAATAATAGTAATGTAATGTCAATGTAAAAAAATTGGTGAAGTAGAATCTTTCACATTACATAAGTTTGGTTCCTGAACCTTTTAAAAGTCTTAGATATACTGTAGTATAAAAGTCTTAGATATACTGTAGTATAAAAGTCTTAGATATACTGTAGTATAAAAGTCGTAGATATACTGTAGTATAAAAGTCGTAGATATACTGTATTATGAAAGTCTTAGATATACTGTAGTATAAAAGTCTTAGATATACTGTATTATAAAAGTCTTAGATATACTGTATTATAAAAGTCTTAGATATACTGTAGTATAAAAGTCTTAGATATACTGTATTATAAAAGTCTTAGATATACTGTAGTATAAAAGTCTTAGATATACTGTAGTATAAAAGTCTTAGATATACTGTATTATAAAAGTCTTAGATATACTGTATTATAAAAGTCTTAGATATACTGTATTATAAAGTCTTAGATATACTGTATTATAAAGTTTTAGATATACTGTAGTATAAAAGTCTTAGATATACTGTATTATAAAAGTCTTAGATATACTGTATTATAAAAGTCTTAAATATACTGTAGTATAAAGTCTTTAGATATACTGTATTATAAAGTTTGGTTTAAGTTTTAGTTGAAGTCATCTCAGTACAGTATATTTTATGTGATGTGAAACTGTACTCATCTTTTTCTGAACAATGTTCTGTTGAGTTCTGAGGATTTCTCTGACTCTGTTCCAAATGGCATCCTTCCATATATAGTGTACTACATTTGACCTTGGCGAATAGGGCTATGGACAAAAGTAATGCACTATATGGGAATAGGGTGCCACTTGGGATGCAACCTCAGTCTCTCTGTACTAACAGCCTCTTAATGGAGAGAAGTGTAGAGTCAGATCAAAGAGAATACTGAATGAGTCTGAAAAAGAAAATATGTTGAGAGGAGAAAAGAGAGAGGGGGGGATGAGTGAGTAGAAAGATAGAATGAGAAAAGAGAGACAGAGACAGAGACAGAGACAGAGACAGAGAGAGAGAGAGAGAGAGAGAGAGAGAGAGAGAGAGAGAGAGAGAGAGAGAGAGAGAGAGAGAGAGAGAGAGAGAGAGAGAGAGAGACATATACAGAGACAGATACAGAGAGAGATAGAGAGATAGAGACAGAGACAGAGACTACACAACACTATTAGACCTGGCCCATCACAGCACTGACCACTACTCCAGGGTCGGGCAGAACACCTAGAGTACACAACATGATGCAGTCCACACCATGTATATACAGTGGGGAAAAAAAGTATTTAGTCAGCCACCATGTGCAAGTTCTCCCACTTAAAAAGATGAGAGAGGCTTGTAATTTTTCATAATAGGGTACACGTCAATCTATGACATACAAATTGAGAAAAAAAATCCAGAAAATCACATTGTAGGATTTTTAATGAATGTATTTGCAAATTATGGTGGAAAATAAGTATTTGGTCACCTACAAACAAGCAAGATTTCTGGCTCTCACAGACCTGTAACTTCTTCTTTAAGAGGCTCCTCTGTCCTCCACTACGTTACTGTATTAATGGACCTGTTTGAACTTGTTATCAGTATAAAAGACACCTGTCTACAACCTCAAACAGTCACACTCCAAACTCCACTATGGCCAAGACCAAAGAGCTGTCAAAGGACACCAGAAACAAAATTGTAGACCTGCACCAGGCCGGGAAGACTGAATCTGCAATAGGTAAGCAGCTTGGTTTGAAGAAATCAACTGTGGGAGCAATTATTAGGAAATGGAATACATACAAGACCACTGATAATCTCCCTCGATCTGGGGCTCCACGCAAGATCTCACCCCGTGGGGTCAAAATGATCACAAGAACGGTGAGCAAAATCCCAGAACCACACGGGGGGACCTAGTGAATGACCTGCAGAGAGCTGGGACCAAAGTAACAAAGCCTACCATCAGTAACACACTACGCCGCCAGGGACTCAAATCCTGAGTGTCCCCCTACTTAAGCCAGTACATGTCCAGGCCCGTCTGAAGTTTGCTAGAGTGCATTTGGATGATCCAGAAGAGGATTGGGAGAATGTCATATGGTCAGATGAAACCAAAATAGAACTTTTTTGGTAAAAACTCAACTAGTCGTGGTTTGGAGGACAAAGAATGCTGAGTTGCATCCAAAGAACACCATACCTACTGTGAAGCATGGGGGTGGAAACATCATGCTTTGGGGCTGTTTCTTCTGCAAAGGGACCAGGACGACTGATCCGTGTAAAGGAAAGAATGAATGGGGCCATGTATCGGAGATTTTGAGTGAAAACCTCCTTCCATCAGCAAGGGCATTGAAGGTGAAACGTGGCTGGGTCTTTCAGCGACAATGATCCCAAACACACCGCCCGGGCAACGAAGGAGTGGCTTCCGTAAGAAGCATTTCAAGGTCCTGGAGTGGCCTGGCCAGTCTCCAGATCTCAACCCCATAGAAAATCTTTGGAGGGAGTTGAAAGTCTGTGTTGCTTAGCTACAGCCTCAAAACATCACTGCTCTAGAGGAGATCTGCATGGAGGAATGGGCCAAAATACCAGCAACAGTGTGTGAAAACCTTGTGAAGACTTACAGAAAACGTTTGACCTGTGTCATTGCCAACAAAGGGTATATAACAAAGTATTGAGAAACTTTTGTTATTGACCAAATACTTATTTTCCACCATAATTTGCAAATAAATTCATAAAAAATCCTACAATGTGATTTTCTGGAATTTTTTTTCTCATTTTGTCTGTCATAGTTGACGTGTACCTATGATGAAAATTACAGGCCTCTCTCATCTTTTTAAGTGGGAGAACATGCACAATTGGTGGCTGACTAAATAATTTTTTTCCCCACTGTATATATATTTTTTATTACAATGTACTTTACTCAAACCAGTGAATATCACTTATTATAAATGAGATCATTAACTATTAGCTCTTGGAATATCCAGGGCCTGTACTCTTCACATGTTGGTTCTAAAACAACAAATCCAGAATGTCTTAAAAACTTCAAGGAACAGGACATCAGAATCCTACTGAAACATGGTGTCGTGGAGACATTGATACTCAGTGTCCCTCAGGCTATGAGAAAGTTTACTACCATCAATCAAACGTAGAAATGTTAAACGGGGCCGGACTCAGGTGGAATCATCATTTGGCATAAGCAGGACTTAGCACTGAATGAAATGAAAAAAGGTACTAACCACATTTGGCTAAAACTTAACAAAGGTACAATCTATTGTGACAATGATGTATACATATGTGCAGCTTATGCTCCTCCTTCAGATTCATCATATTATGATGATCTGTTTTTGTTTCTCCATACAGAAATCATTCAATTTCAGGCAGAGGGTAACGTGCTTCTTTGTGGAGATTTCAATGCGAGAACAGGTTCTGAGCCTGAGCTACACTGATGCGGGAGGTAACCACCACATATTTGGACACCCCTCCTGTACAGTTGCCCAATTATAAATAATAGAAACAGTCCTGACCAAATACTGAACAAAAACGGGAAGGAGTTAGTGCATCTCTGTCGAGCCTTAGGCCTGTACATGCTTAATGGTAGAATCAGAGGGGACTCTTTAGGTCGGTTTACTTACTGCTCAGCTCTTGGGTCAAGTGTAGTGGATTATGCCATCACTGACATTGACCCCTCCTCCATTAGTGCATTCACTGTCAGACCACAGACACCATTGTCAGATCACAGTCAGATCAACGTGTTTCTGAAGATATTAACCAGCAATACTCATTAAAAAAAACAGCCCAATAAACTCGACAACATGAACCAATCGTACAAATGGGCTCCGAACAGTGCAGAGAAATTCATTGAAACATTGAACTCAAATGAAATGAGGTCTTCAATAACTCACAATACCAAAACAATAAAAAAGGTGTCAATTCGGCTACTTGAAACATCAATTGCTTGTTCCAAAAAGCAGCATCAAAAGCAAATTTGAGAAAACCAATGAAACGCAACATCAGAAACAAAACACAAAATGTTTCTGAAAATGGTTGATAACGAATGTAAAACAATTAGAGAACACCTAAGACAAATGTCAAATGAAAAACATAAGCTGCAAAACAACCCAGAGCTACACTATGAATACTTTGAAACTCTAAAACAGTATAAACATACACTGAAACGCAAGAAATTGAATTATACCAACAACAGAATGAATGAACAACTTGATGAAATTGAAAAAGCAATTGACCAAAATCAGTTCTGGGACATGTGGAACAATTTAAGCTTGACAAAGCCACAAGAATTAGCCATACAAGACGAAGGAATTTGGAAAACGATTATGATAATCTATACAAAAACATCCCACAAAAAGACTTACAACATAACCAATTAGAAATTCAAGAAAAATGTAACATCCTTGAATTAATCATTAAAAACAACCAAAATCCATTAGATTACCCAATAACCCAACAAGAACTAAATGAAAGCTAAAATCTATAAAACCAAAGAAGGCTTGTGGTCTAGATAACGTCAGAAATGAAATGCTGAAAAACCTGAGTTGCAAAATGCTGTGCTTAAATTGTTCAACATGGTAGTAACTTCTGTCTGCTTTCCTGATGTCTGGAACCAGGTGCTCATCTCCTCTATCCACAACAGTGGAGACAAATCAGACCCCAATAATTACAGGGGAATATGCGTAAACAGCAACTTAGGAAAGGTTTTCTGTTGCATTTTGAATTCAAGAATTCAAACCTTTCTTCAGGAAGATAATGTAAGAAGTAAATGTCAAATTGGCTTTCTCACCAACCATCGCCCAGAACGAACCTCTCAGTCAGCTGGTGTTGGAACTAACCAACCAAGCTGACACCAGCACTGCTTCAAAATAAACAATTCAAATAAACACAATCATGAACTAATCAAAGGACTCATATTTACAACATTGGAAAAACAAAACAAAATCCCAAAGTCGACTAAATTGCTATCTGGCCCTAAACAGAGAATATTAATTGGCTGATTATCTCTACCTGTCAGAGATACTGAAGCAGAGACAG
This sequence comes from Coregonus clupeaformis, assembly GCF_020615455.1. Lineage (NCBI taxonomy): Eukaryota > Metazoa > Chordata > Actinopteri > Salmoniformes > Salmonidae > Coregonus > Coregonus clupeaformis. Next base: position 46,013 of record NW_025535379.1, on the reverse strand, counting down.
ATCCTTACCAAGTAGCCAGGCTGAGTGACCACCAATTGGCAATAGAAACCGGCAGACATAAAAAGACATGGCTACCCAAAGAGGAGCGTATATGTGGTCACTGCACGACAGGGGAGGTAGAAACAGAGATGCACTTTCTCCTTTACTGTGAGAAATATTCCTCACCAAGAGATTCATTATTCACAGAAATCACTACATTTATTCCAAATTCTAACTTATTAAACCCAGATGAAAAACACAAAATACTCATGGGCGAAGGAGCAACGCTCCTCTTGCAACAAATATGTATTCGCCTGCCGTATCCATAGGGACAATGAATAATAGGGAGGGAGGGAGGAGGGAGGGGGAGGGGGGAGGGGGGAGGGAGGAGGGGGAGGAGGAGGGAGGGAGGGGGAGGGAGAGAGGGAGGGAGGGAGGGGGAGGGGTGGAGGGGGGAGGGAGGGAGGGGGAGGGGAGGGGGAGGGGGTAGGGAAGGAGCAGAGTTTTTGATAGAGGGACAGGCCTGTTACAAAGAGCATTGGATATGAGTCTGCTGCCTCAGGGGAAGCGGCCTGGTTTCCTGGTTTCTATGGCTAGCCCTCACAGACAAGCACACACACACCCGCAAGCACAGACACACACACACACACATGAATGAGCAGCAAGAGAGAGAAAGCAAGAGAAAACTAGACAAAGTCAGAGACTGCGAGACAGAGAGAGAGAGAGAGAGAGAGAGAGAGAGAGAGAGAGAGAGAGAGAGACAGAGACAGAGACAGAGAGCGAAGAGTGAAAGAGATAGAGAGAGAGAGAGCAGAGACAGAGACAGAGAGAGTGAAGGTGTAAACTTGGCAGTAGAAAACCTAAACAGTATATTTGCCCTCTCAGCTTCCCTATCAAATCTAAAAATCTCTAACAGAAAACCAAAGAAAGTAACAACAGTGATAAATGGTTTGATGAAGAATGCAAAAACCTAAGAAAGAAACTGAGAAACCTATCCAACCAAAAACATAGAGACCCAGAAAACCTGTGCCTATGCCTTCACTATGGTGAATCACTGAAACAATACAGAAATACACTACGGAAAAAGAAGGAACAGCACGTCAGAAATCTGCTCAATGTAATTGAAGAATCCATAGAATCTAACCACTTCTGGGAAAATTGGAAAATACTAAACAAACAACAACACGGAAGAGCTATCTATCCAAAACGGAGATGTATGGGTAAACCACTTCTCCAATATTTTTGGCCCTATAACAGAGAACAAACAGCAAAAACATATACATGATCAAATGCAAATCTTAGAATCAACTATTAAAGACTACCAGAACCCACTGGATTCTCCAATTACATTGAATGAACTACAGGACAAAATACAAACCCTCCAACCCAAAAAGTCCTGTGGTGTTGATGGTATCCTCAATGAAATTATAAAATATACAGACCACAAATTCCAATTGGCTATACTTAAACTCTTTAACATCATCCTTAGTTCTGGCATCTTCCCCAATATTTGGAACCCAGGACTGATCACCCCAATCCACAAATGTGGAGACAAATTTGACCCCAATAACTACAGTGGGATATTCGTCAACAGCAAACTTGGGAAAATCCTCTGCATTATCATTAACAGCAGACTCGTACATTTCCTCAGTGAAAACAATGTACTGAGCAAATGTCAAATTGGCTTTTTACCAAATTACCGTACCACAGACCACGTATTCACCCTGCACACCCTAAATGACAAACAAACAAACCAAAACAAAGGCAAAGTCTTCTCATGCTTTGTTGATAAAAAAAAAATCTATAATAATTTGGCATGAGGGTCTGCTATACAAATTGATGGAAAGCTGTGTAGGGGGGAAAACATACAACATTATAAAATCCATGTACACAAACAACAAGTGTGCGGTTAAAATTGGCAAAAAAACACACACATCTCTTTCAACAGGGCCGTGGTGTGAGACAGGGATGCAGCTTAAGCCCCACTCTCTTCAACATATATATAAATTAATTGGCGAGGGCACTAGAACAGTCTGCAGCACCCGGCCTCATCCTACTAGAATCTGAAGTTAAATGTCTACTGTTTGCTGATGATCTGGTGCTTCTGTCCCCAACCAAGGAGGGCCTACAGCAGCACCTAGATCTTATGCACAGATTATGTCAGACCTGGGCCCTGACAGTAAATTTCAGTAAGACAAAAATAATGGTGTTCCAAAAAAGGTCCAGTTGCCAGGACCACAAATACAAATTCCATCTAGACAACGTTGCCCTAGAGCACACAAAAAACTATACATACCTCGGCCCATCAATGCCACAGGTAACTTCCACAAAGCTGTGAACGATCTGAGAGACAAGGCAAGAAGGGCCTTCTATGCCATCAAAAGGAACACAAAATTCGACATACCAATTAGGATCTGGCTAAAAATACTTGAATCAGTTATAGAACCCATTTCCCTTTAGGGTTCACCAACCAAGAATTCACAAAATGGGACAAACACCAAATTAAGACTCTGCATGCAGAATTCTGCAAAGATATCTGCAGTGTACAACGTAAAACACCAAATAATGCATGCAGAGCAGAATTAGGCCTATACCCGCTAATTATCAAAATCCAGAAAATAACCGTTAAATTCTATAACCACTCAAAAGGAAGCGATTCCCAAAACCTTCCATAACAAAGCCATCACCTACAGAGAGATGAACCTGGAGAAGAGTCCCCTAAGCAAGCTGGTCCTGGGGCTCTGTTCACAAACACAAACAGAGCCCCAGGACAGCAACACAATTAGACCCAACCAAATCATGAGAAAACAAAGATATAATTATTTGAAACATTGGAAAGAATTAACAAAAAAACTGAGCAAACTAGAATGCTATTTGGCCCTAAACAGAGAGTACACAGTGGCAGAATACCTGACCACTGTGACTGACCCACAATTAAGGAGAGCTTTGACTATGTACAGACTCAGTGAACAAAGCCTTGATACTGAGAAAGGCCGCCAGGCAGACCTGGCTCTCAAGAGAAGACAGGCTATGTGCACACTGCCCACTAAATTAGGTGGAAACTGAACTGCACTTCCTAACCTCCTGCCAATTTGAAATGTCTTTATTATTTTGGAACTTTTGTGAGTGTAATGTTTACTGTTAATTTTATATTGTTTATTTCACTTTTATTTATTATCTATTTCACTTGCTTTGGCTATGTTAACATAGAGAGAGAGACACTGCGAGACAGAGAGACCACAAGAGACTTAGAGAGAGAGAGAGAGATTGTGTGACAGGGAGACAGAGACAGAGACAGAGACAGAGACAGAGACAGAGACAGAGAGAGAGACAGAGAGAGACAGAGAGAGACAGAGAGAGACAGAGAGAGACAGACAGAGAGAGACAGAGAGAGACAGAGAGAGACAGAGACAGAGAGACAGAGACAGAGAGACAGAGACAGAGACAAACAGAGAGACAGAGAGAGAGACAGAGACAGAGAGACAGAGAGACAGAGAGACAGAGAGACAGAGAGAGAGAGAGAGACAAAGACAAAGACAGAGAGACAGAGAGACAGAGAGAGAGAGAGAGACAGAGAGACAGAGAGAGAGAGAGACAGAGACAGAGACAAACAGAGAGACAGAGAGAGAGAGACAGAGAGACAGAGAGTTTTCTGTTGCTCCTCAGTGTTTTCCCTGCCTCACTATATCAGTCTGTTGAATCTCTCTTCCTCGTCTTCCTTTCTGTCATACTCTTTAAGGCAGGCAGCTTCTTTGATGGGGTATTCTAACATATAATACACCAATCAGGGGCAACTTCATCCTACTCCGAAACTCCAAACATAGATGTGCACGGATGCACGCACACGCAAAAAACACACACACACACACACACACACACTGTATACACAGAGGCCAAGCATATACTTCCTGGACTATAGTTGAGGGAGGATCCCTGTAATGTTACAGTTTTTTTCAATTGTTTACACGCGATTTTGAAAACAGAGTTATTTTTGTCAAAATATAATCACAATTATCCAAACACCACAATCAATTAGTAAAATTCTAGATTGTTTGCAAAATGACACACTTCAGTCAAAACATACACACTTCAGTCAAAACATATACACATATTTGTGAAAATGCTATTTGTTTTCATTTAACCAACACAGTCATCAATGATCATACACTATTGCAGCCAGTTTCACACTGCTGTGATAAATAAAAAACACATTTGTAAAAAAAAAAAAAAAAAAAAAGATTTTTGGCCAGACATTCTTACTGTATATGAGAGATAATTTAGGTGACAAAAAATTGTGAGAAACTCACAACATTATTCATGATTTGTTTTGAGATATAAGGAGAATGTAGACAAATACTGTAGGCCTACTATAACCTTAGCCAAGCACTGCACAACACTTGATGCTGCAGACTGAATATTTCAAGTATTTATTTCAATACTTACAGTATTTCTTACCATAATCAGTTACAGTAATCAACCAACAATGATATCAATTACTGTAAACAAATAAAATCCATAGACAAATAAAAATTACTGCATGAATTACAGTACATACACTTTGACTCTGAAGAAAAGTAAAGTAAAAGTAAACAGAAATGAAAGAAAACTACTGTAAAAGCAACAAGAATACTGTAACTATCCGTCTCTCCGTCTGGCTGGATCAGGCCATAACATTTCATCCACACTCACAGGCTATGTCTTCATTGGCAAGGCACCGTTGGAAGAATCGCCTTGTGTGACGAATCCACCCCTGCACTGAAGCTGCTTCAATAAGATCACATGCCTGTTCCATGGCCTGAATGAGGGGCAAACGGTCATAAGGCCGCAGGTCATATACCTTCCACCGCCACGCTGAAAAAAATTATTCTATAGGATTCAGGAAGGGGGAGTATGGGGGAAGGTATAAAACTTCAAAATCAGGGTGATCATGGAACCAGTTCTGGACTAGAGCAGCCCGATGAAATGAGACATTGTCCCAAACGACAATGTACCGCATCTGGTCCACTTGGTGTAATGCTGTGACAATCTCATGCAATCGGTCAAGAAATGCAAGTATCAGATTTGCATTATAGGGTCCCAGATTTGCATGGTGGTGGAGGACCCCATTTTGTGTGATAGCAGCCAGGGTGATGTTACCCCCGCTGCCCTGGCACATTGGTGATTGCCCTGTGCCCAATTACATTCTCTCCCTCTTCTTCTTGTTTTTGCAAGGTTAAATCCAGCCTCATCCACATATATAAATTCATGTTGAATTTCAGCAGCATCCATTTGCAAGACTCTCTGAAACACATTAAAGAAAATAGGATGCTATTCAATATCTATAGCACAGTATTTTTTTGTGACAGAACATTATGAGCAGTGCATGATACCACACCATAGTCAGATGAACAATGCATACCTCCACATACTCATTGCGCAGATGTTTCACTCTCTGAATTTCTGTCAAATGGTACCCGATACAGTTGCTTCATGTATATTTGATTTTTCTTTAGGATTCGACCTAATGTTGACAGAGAGACTCGTTGGATGTTATTGAAAATATTGTCATCATTGATGATATTGGCTTGGATTTCCGTAGCCTGATACAATTATTGGCCAAAACCATGTTCACAATGGCGGCCTCTTGTGCACGACTAAACATAGGGCCCCTTCCACCTTGGTGTCCTCGACCCTCAATCCTATGTAAAAACAAAATAAGATAAAAATAAATAAATATATATATATATATATATATATATTGTGACGTCACGAGAGGCTACACAGCTTTCAGCGGGATTGCTCAAGTAGTGCAAGGAGACCAGGTTCAACCAAAACAAGGATTTTATTAAAGGTCTTGGGAAATTAACGAAAATATAACAAAATTCTGTTCTCTTGTGGCTCTTTAAGGGTTAACAGTTCAGGGATGTCTCTTCCACATCCAAAATCATAATTCTCACTCGCTCAAATAACTTTTCCCCAGCCTTACTGTAGTCCACGTTGCAGCTAGTGGCCAACCCAGCAAAAAAGTCCTTCCAAATGTCCCTCATGTATTTCCACAGGTGCATATATCCAAAGGTGAGTATTTCCCAAAGGTAAGTATCTCCAAATCCTTAAATTCCTCATGGAAGTGGACGTGCAGCACTCTTGTCCTCCAGCGAGCCCAGCCTGGAGACTGTGTCTCTTCCCTTCCCCAACCTTCAGCTCATCAGCTCCTCATTTGTTTCAGCTGCGTGGGAAGATTGGCCATAGAGGGGTGGAGTTCCCGACCATACCAGCAGATGGAGCCATAGCTGTCTGGGTTTGCAGCCACCTCAGGGGGATGTAACGTCCCTCCAGGACACAGCCTCTCGTGACATCACACATCCCCCTCCTCGGGACCGACGTCCTCGTCGGGGTAAAGGCAGCGAAGAAGGCATCACGCCGGGAGAGGGCGTCCGCATTGCCGTGGTGCTTGCCAGACTGCTCTCTCTTCAACTCCTCCAACTCTAGGACCAGGGACTCAGCCTCCTGTTGTCTCTCCTTGAGTTTCTTACTGAACGCATCAGCCTTGGTTTTAGCAGAGTTTAGCTTCTGTTGAGCAGCTTTCAGTTCCTTCTCTCTCTCTGCCTCCGCATTCTTCATCTTGTTCTCCAACACCTTGTACTTCTCCTCTGCCTTCTTCTGGACCTCCTTACTACTGCGCAGGGTCTCCTCACACTCCTCGATGGTCCTGCGCAGCCTCTCCAGCTCCTCCTGTTGCTTAGGGAAGGAGCTCTGTTGGAGTTTAGCCTGGAGGATATCTAACTCTTCTGTCTTCATGTCTAACTGTTGCTTTAACAAACGCATACCTCTCAGCGGTCCCCTTCAGACCAGACAGTTCTTTGTCCAGATTCTGTAGCTCCGTCTCTGTGTCGGTCTGGGCACCTGCCATCCCTATCAGAGCCCGGGCGGGAGTGAGTAATTCGGAGGATTGCACCGGAGCCTTCCCAGGATGAGTCTTGCCTCTCCGTTTCCGAGGTACTCGGGTTATCCTCTCCTGAGACTCTCTCCAGAGTGGGTAAAAGGCTGGGCAGTCTCGTCCAATTAGGACAGGGACGGGGAGGGAATCAACCACCCCCGCCGTCGTGTGTATGGTTCCCGTGTGCTGGTCATTGTAAGTTCAGTAATGGGGTATTCTCTGGTGTCCCCATGGACACAGGAAACTGGGAGGACTTTCCCCGGGGTCAGACACGTTGGGCCCACCAAATCCTTACGCACCAGGGTGGCCCGGCTACCAGAATCCAGTAAGGCCTCCACATCATGGTGATTCACAGTTACCGGGCAGGTGGGGGTCGATCTGGGCCGCCATCTACGACTCCCAAGAGCGAGGCAAACGGTGTGTGGGTGCTGAGCTGGAGGACTCCGCAGTGGGCATAGGTTCATCGGCTGGTTTCCCACACTGCCAGGAGATATGTCCCATCTCCCCACACCGGTAACACTGTCGAGTTTCCCCCTCCTGGTGTACTCTTCTTGGACCCGCCTGGTTTCTGGCTCCCCCTGGAGCCGGGATAAGTCCTGACGTGGCTGGGTTCGAGACCTTGGGGTCCTTTGGACGGGTTCTTCCCATTTGTGGTGGGGCCAGACTCCTGGGGTCTTTTTCGGGAAGCATTCAGCATCTCCGCTGTGGCCTGGTACTTTTCCACAGCTTCCACGGTCAGATCAGCCGTGGTCAAGGCCTGTTGACTGATGACCCGTTTTTGCCTCATAAGGCAGGGCGCGTAGGTAACGATCCACCACAACGGCCTCCACCACCGCCGCTGCTGTATTCCTCTGCGGATCCAGCCATTTCCTTGCGATTCGGACAAGTTCATGCATCTGCGCCCCGAGGAGGTTGGTCTGGTTGGAAGGTCCAGCTGTGCCAAAGCGCTGGGCCATACCAAACTTTGTGAGTCCATATCTGCTGAGGATCTCAGACTTCAGGGCATCATAGTCAGTAACCTGGTCAGGGCCCAGGTCCCGGACAGCATTCAGCGATTCCCGGTTAGAAGGGGGCTAACAGACCAACCCACTGTTGCTTGGGCCAGGCTTCCCTAGTGGCCGTGGCCTCAAATGCATGCAGGTATGCCTCAATGTCATCGGTAGCTCCCATCTTAGATATAAAGTCACTTGCCTTTATTGGGCGGGTATTTTGGACCACCCTCTGTCTCTGCAACTGCAATTCCTCTGCCTTCAGAAGGTTGGCTTTCTTTGCTCCTCCAAGAGAGCCACGTTTGCTTGCATCTGGGCTTGCTGGCCAGCAACAAGGGCTTTCAATATGTCCTCCATTTCAGTCGGGCGGGGAGCCTACGGCCAACTTGGAAAACTGGGTGATCAAACCTTCGGGTATCCTCCTCTGACATGCACTATTAACGCTGAGCGTGCCCGTATTCTCCACCATCTGTGACGTCACGAGAGGCTACACAGCTTTCAGCGGGATTGCTCAAGTAGTGCAAGGAGACCAGGTTCAACCAAAACAAGGATTTTATTAAAGGTCTTGGGAAATTAACGAAAATATAACAAAATTCTGTTCTCTTGTGGCTCTTTAAGGGTTAACAGTTCAGGGGATGTCTCTTCCACATCCAAAATCATAATTCTCACTCGCTCAAATAACTTTTCCCCAGCCTTACTGTAGTCCACGTTGCAGCTAGTGGCCAACCCAGCAAAAAGTCCTTCCAAATGTCCCTCATGTATTTCCACAGGTGCATATATCCAAAGGTGAGTATTTCCCAAAGGTAAGTATCTCCAAATCCTTAAATTCCTCATGGAAGTGGACGTGCAGCACTCTTGTCCTCCAGCGAGCCCAGCCTGGAGACTGTGTCTCTTCCCTTCCCCAACCTTCAGCTCATCAGCTCCTCATTTGTTTCAGCTGCGTGGGAAGATTGGCCATAGAGGGGGTGGAGTTCCCGACCATACCAGCAGATGGAGCCATAGCTGTCTGGGTTTGCAGCCACCTCAGGGGGATGTAACGTCCCTCCAGGACACAGCCTCCGTGACATCACAATATATATATATATATATATATATATATATATATATATATATATATATATATATATATATATATATATATATATATATATATATTTGCAGCCTACTGTCAAATGTCACAGTAAACAATATTGATTATACAAGCTTCAGTTTCAATGTATACTGTGTGGTTAGCTTACCTGTTTTCTCGATGAAATGTCCGAATTACTGACGCAACAGTATTTCTGCTGAGATTTGGTTGAACTCTTTGTCCAGCTTCCATCAGTGTCAGTCCATGGTTGATAACATGGTCAATAAGTGTTGCACGGATTTCTCGAGTCAAATTTGGTCCTCGTCTTCTTTGTTCAGGTTCTATCAACTCTTCAAGTCCTTCTCTACCTCTTCCTCTACCTAGGTGTCTTCCTCTACCTCCTTCTCTTCCTCTACCTTCTTCTCCTCTACCTATGCCTCTTCCTCTACCTCCTTCTCCTCTTCCTCTACCGCCTTCATCTCCTCTTTGAGCTCCCCCTCTCATTCTCACTCTTCTTCTTCTTCTAACTCCTTCCATTTTTGTTGAAGACAGGTGAACTCACCTGCTGCCTTTTATAGCACACCTGAGTGCTGCGTTTTCAAATTAGCACATGTGTGCTTCCACACCTGGTAGATGTGTTTATCCAATTCGTTCATTAGTGTGGTAATTGGCAATCCGGTGCTTTGTAATTACAAGGAAGTAACCTCACGATCCTTATCTGTGTCTAAGGTGTGAAAATGTGTGTAGAGTTTTACAAATCACTGTGTGTAATGTTTTGCAAAAAGGGTGAGGCGGACATTGTGTGTAATGTTGTGCAAATCTGTGGAGGTGTTTTGCTCATTGGAGTACAATTTTGCTAATTGTGTGGAAATTTTAATTTTAGTGTGTAAACAATCGTAAAAAACTGTAACAACTAACTTTGGCTGCCCTGTTCGTTACACAATAAAACACACACAGATACACACACACACACATATACACACACACACACACACACACACATACATACATTCATACATACATACACACACACACACTTAACAATCAGCTTGTATCAGAAACAGATCTCAGTGACAGGAAGTTTTCCCTCTGTTCAATGAAATTCAAAAACCTCTGTAGTATCCCTGGTTTCACCATACGGACGGACGGGGGGGTTTGAGTACATGGAATCGGAACTCAATAAAGCTCCTCTTGGGATGAGTCAGAGGTATGACAGCTGAAGGTTCTATTAGAGGACGAGTGGGCTTGTGGAATTCACCTCAGCGATCTCCTGCTACAGTACCTCACAGTCCAGGGGCTGATGGATAGCTGCTTTCTGACCAACAGATTACCTGACTGAAGTTGAAGAACAGGTGAGAACCATCATTTTTCAAGGCGATTACAGGGCAAAAGTGGCTGAAATGGAAGTCGGACTCAGTCAGAGACTGAGATGGTGAGAAGGATCTTGAATAACTGGAATTCAATCTCTCGCTAGCAGTTTAAGAGGATCTATCGTGACTGTTGAAACACTTGTCAAAGTCGGCGGAAAAGGGTTTCAAAGAAGGACAACTGGGCCAAGGTGAACAACCACCAATCACAAGACAGAAATAAGAAGAAACCAACACCCCGGTCAAAAGACTCCACAGATGGATGGGGTGTTAGTGAGAAAAGCCATGGAGTAGGTCACATGGTCATATTTTTTCAGAGCTCCTGCTGAAATTGCATTTATTTAATAGTTTCTTTGCGCTTCGACCCAAAAAGAACTAGAAAAACACAGCCTTTGAATGACGTGCTTTACTTTGTTCAACTTTTATTTTTGTTTTAATGTGTAAATGGCACATAACTTGCAAAAGTTTAAGTTCAGCGGAGTCACTGACAAAAGAGAAAGAACTAGGCCCAAGACGAGGAGCTCGAGGTCTTCAAAAAGCAGCGGCTCCTCGGCTCGGCAAAAAAATGAACACAGAGGATTTGAAGGCCGAGATTATTGCTGCCCTCAGAGAAACCATACCTGAGATAACTGACGAGCTGGGTAACAAATGTATTGATAATTATTGATAATTGATAATTTAGAGGTAAATTCATGCTTTCATAACTTTTACTCACAATTATACACTTCGGAATCCGCTGGTAATGCTACCTTACTCGACACCTTTTTTGAGAAATAAGATATTCCTACAGTTGAACCTGAGATAGCTGCTGAATTAGAAGAACAGTTCTCTGTAGAAGAGATTGTGTTGGCAATGAAATCTATGCAGTGTGGTAAATCCCCTGGACCTGACGGATTTCCGAGCAAATTCTTTAAAAAAATGATCCGATAAACTCTCTCCTCTCTTGCTTTCTGTATTTGAGGAATCATTGTCCTCAAAATCTTTACCCTCAACAATGAGACAAGCATGTATTTAAAAAAAAACGTGAGTGTGATTCATATAGGCCAATTTCTTCACTGAATTGCGATGTAAATATACTTTCTAAGATGATTGCCGGCCGTTTTGAGTCAGTCCTTCCCTCCATTATCTCTACAGATCAAATTGACTTCATTTTAAATCGTCATTATTTTTTCAACATCAGACGTCTTTATAATCCCTCTTCATCTGACACTCCAGAGATAGTGTTATCTTTTGACGCTAAGAAGGCGTTTGATCGGGTGGAGTGGGATTATCAATTTTTTTGTCCTGGATCAAAGTCCTTTACTCCTCCCCTATGGCTGCGGTGTGCACAAATAATAACCTTTCATCCTATTTCCAACTTCAACGTGGGACAGGACAGGGTTGTCCTCTATCCCCTCAGCTGTTTGCCATTGCAATTGAGCCTTTAGCCGTAGGTACCGCGTTCATCTGTACAAACAATAGTACGCAAGTATAAACACCATGGGACCACGCAGCCGTCATACCGCTCAGGAAGGAGACGCGTTCAGTCTCCTAGAGATGAACGTACTTTGGTGCGAAAAGTGCAAATCAATCCCAGAACAACAGCAAAGGACCTTGTAAAGATGCTGGAGGAAACAGGTACAAAAGTATCTATATCCACAGTAAAACGAGTCCTATATCGCATAACCTAAAAGGCCGCTCAGCAAGGAAGAAGCCACTGCTCCAAAACTGCCATACAAAAGCCAGACTACATGGGGACAAAGATCGTACTTTTTGGCGAAATGTCCTCCGTTAGGGGATCTGGAATTACATGTTATAATATCTGGCAACCTTTCCTATCATTTGTAGAAGACATGGACCCAGCTAATTTGTTGGGCAATTAGCCTTGGCTCGCAGTCGGTGTTCCAATTCATCCCAAAGGTGTTTGATGGGGTTGAGGTCAGGGCTCTGTGCAGGCCAGTCAAGTTCTTCCACACAAACCATTTCTGTATGGACCTCACTTTGTGCACAGGGGCATTGTCATGCTGAAAGAGGAAAGGGCCTTCCCCAAACTGTTGCCACAATGTTAGTCTAGAATGTCCTTGTATGCTGTAGCGTAAGATTTCCCTTCACTGGAACTAAGGGGCCTAGGCCCGAACCATGAAAAACAGCCCCAGACCATTATTCCTCCTCCACCAAACTTTACAGTTGGCACTATGCATTCAGGCAGGTAGCATTCTCCTGGCATCCACAAAACCCAGATTCGTCCATCAGGACTGCCAGATGGTGAAGCGTGATTCATCACTCCAAAGAACACGTTTCCACTACTCCAGAGTCCAATGGCGGCGAGGATAACAAACAGGCATTGATTCTGGTGGCACTGGTAGGTATGGATAAGTATCTCAAAATGGTGGATATTGGTAAGTATCTCAAAATGGTGGATATTGGTAAGTATCTCAAAATGGTGGATATTGGTAAGTGTATGTGTGGCATTGGACTGTGTGGATCCTGAAAACCTGGCTTGTCATGGCTGACATCCACCTGGCTTTTCCCCTCATTGTCGGTCTAGATTTCTTGAACAAAACAGGAATTCAAATGAACCTTGGAGAACGCAACTATGGGCTGAAGATAAAAGGAGACTACAGGGCCTCAGCCTTTATGTTGCCATGCCCTCTGTTCTCTCCACTAGAGGTCATCCCCTCTCAGATCCATCCACAGATTTAATTGGCTGAGAAATCAACCTTCTGAAATCCAGCCTCTTCCAATCTGTTTGTTCAGAGAAGATAGGAAGAACCAATGTGATCAAGCATGCCTCAGATGACATCCCGGTTCGGTCCAGGCCCTATCAGGTGTCACCCCTTAAGAAAGAAATATTCTGAAAACATGTGGAGAAAATGTTAAAGGATGATGTCCTCGAACCATCCCATCCCTCATGGGCAGCCCCTGTGGTGTTGGTTGGCAAACCCATGTTTTTTTGCGCTGATTTCAGAGGCTTGAATGCCAAGACACCTCTCGATGCCTATCCAATACCCTTCATACATGACATCCTAGAGTCCTTGCATGGTGGGAGGGAGTTGGTCAACGCTGATGTTTTGTCTGGACAAGATGTCCAAGAAACAAGATGACAAGATGTCCAAGAAACAAGATGACAAGATGTCCAAGAAACAAGATGACAAGATGTCCAAGAAACTTCAGCTGAGTCTTTAGGAAATGAAATTTCTCCATGTTCAATGTCAAGTTGGCATCATGGAGTTCGCTGAACAGCAGTGAGGTCAGCCACATGCTGCTGCTTGTTGGGGGAGTAGACTATGATGCCATCTACACTCAGTGGCCAGTTTAACTCCAACCCTGTTCCTGGAGAGCTACCCATTCAAACACATTGAATAATAGATTCACTACATGGAACAACAGATAGTCCCCAGAAAATATCAAAAGGAAGTTTGTTCTGAAGTGTCTCTCCTATATCTGAGAGATAAAATATTAAACATTTGTTTTTGTTTTTTTACATGTATTTCAAATCAAATCAAATTTTACTTATCAAATCAAAGCTTACTGTGAAATGCTTACTTACAAGCACTTAACCAACAGTTAAGTTTTAAGGAAATATTTACTAAATGACCGGATTTCTTTTTTTTAAAGCTCCGGTACCGCTTGCCGTGCAGTAGCAGAGAGAACAGTCTATGACTTGGGTGACTGGAGTCTTTGACAATATTTTGGGCCTTCCTCTGACAGCGCCTGGTATAGAGGTCCTGGATGGCAGAAAGCTTGGCCCCAGTGATGTACTGGGTCGTACACACTACCCTCTGTAGCGCCTTACGGTCAGATACCGAGCAGTTCCCATACCAGGCGGTGATGCAACCGGTCAGGATGCTCTTGATGGTGCAGCTGTATAACTTTTTGAGGATCTGGGGACCCATGCCAAATCTTTTCAGTCTCCTGAGGGGGGAAAAAAGTGTTGTCGTGTCCTCTTTCTTGGTGTGTTTGGACCATGATAGTTTGTTGGTGATGTGGACACCAAGGAACTTGAAACTCTCGACCCGCCGATGTGAATGGGGGCATGTTCAGCCCTCCTTTTCCTGTAGTCCACGATCATCTCCTTTGTCTTGCTCACGTTGAGGGAGAGGTTGTTGTCCTGGCACTACACTGCCAGGTCTCTGACCTCCTCCCTATAGGCTGACTCATCGTTGTCGGTGATCAAGCCTACCACTGCAAACGTAATGATGGTGTTGGAGTCGTGGCTGCCACGCAGTCGTGGGTGAACAGGGAGTACAGAAGGGGACTAAGCACTCACCCCTGAGGAGCCCCCGTGTTGATGATCAGCGTGGCAGATGTGTTGTTGCCTACCCTTACCACCAGGGGGTGGCCTGTCAGGAAGTCCAGGATCCAGTTGCAGAGGGAGGTGTTTAGTCCCAGGGTCCTTAGCTTAGTGATGAGCTTTGTGGGCACTATGGTGTTGAACGCTGAGCTGTAGTCAATGAACAGCATTCTCACATAGGTGTTCATTTTGTCCAGGTGGGAAAGGGCAGTGTGGAGTGCAATTGAGATTGCGTCATCTGTGGATCTGTATGGGCGAATTGGAGTGGGTCTAGGGTTTCTGGGATGATGGTGTTGATGTGTCATGACCAGCTTTTCAAAGCACTTCATGGCTACAGACGTGAGTGCTACGTGGCGGTAGTCATTTAGGCAGGTTACCTTCACTTTCTTGGGCACAGGGACTATGGTCATCTGCTTGAAACATGTAGGTATAACAGACTCGGTCAGGGAGAGGTTGAAAATGTCAGTGAAGACACTTGCCAGTTGGTCCGCGCATGCTCTGAGTACACGTCCTGGTAATACGTCTGGCCCCGCGGCCTTGTGAATGTTGACCTGTTTAAAGTCTTGCCCACATCGCTACGGAGAGCGTGATCACACAGTCATCCGGAACAGCTGGTGCTCTCATGCATGCTTCAGTGTTGCTTGCCTCAAGGTGTAGTAGGATTCAATATTAGTCCTGAATTGACACTTTGCCTATTTGATGGTTCGTCTGAAGGCATAGCAGGATTTCTTATAAGCGTCCGGATTAGTGTCCCGCTCCTTGAAAGCGGCAGCTCTAGCCTTTAGCTCAGTGCGGATATTGCCTGTAATCCATTGCTTCTGGTTGGGATATGTACGCAGGTCACTGTGGGGATGACGTCGTCTATGTACTTATTGATGAAGCCAGTGACTGAGGTGGTATACTCCTCAATGCCATTGGATGAATCCCGGAACATATTCTAGTCTGCGCTAGCAAAACAGTCCTGTAGCATAGCATCTGCGTCATCTAACCACTTCCGTATTGAGCAAGTCACTGGTACTTCCTGCTTTAGTTTTTGCTTGTAAGCAGAAATCAGGAGGATATAATTATGGTCAGATTTACCAAATGGTGGGCGAGGGAGAGCTTTGTATGTGTTTCTGTGTGTGGAGTAAAGGTGGTGTAGAGTTTTTTTTCCTCTGGTTGCACATAGCTGGTAGAAATTAGGTAAAACGGATTTAAGTTTGCCTGCATTAAAGTCCCCAGCCACTAGGAGAGCCATTTCTGGATGAGCATTTTGTTGTTTGCTTATGGCCTTATACAGCTTGTTGAGTGCGGTCTTAGTGCCAGCATCGGTTTGTGGTGGTAAATAGACGGCTACGAAGAATATAGATGAGGGACTCCCAGTCCCTGCCGCTGAAAAACATCCCCACAGCATGATGCTGCAACCACCATGCTTCACCGTAGGGATGGTGCCAGGTTTCCTCCAGATGTGACACTTGGCATTCAGGCCAAAGAGCTCAATATTGGATTCATCAGACCAGACAATCTTGTTTCTCATGATCTGAGAGTCCTTTAGGTGCCTTTTGATGAAGGCCCTTCTCCCGATTGCTCAGTTTGGCCGGGGGGCCAGCTCTAGGAAGAGTCTTGGTGGTTCCAAACTTCTTCCATTTAAGAATGATGGAGACCACTGTGTTCTTGGGGACCTTCAATGCTGCAGACATATTTTGGTACCCTTCCCCAGATCTGTGCATCGACACAATCCTGTCTCGGAGCTCTACGGACAATTCCTTAGACCTCATGACTTGGTTTTTGCTCTGACATCCACTGTCAACTCTGAGACCCTATATAGAGAGGTGTGTGCCTTTCCAAATCAAATCCAATCAATTGAATTTACCACAGGTGGACTCCAATCAAGTTGTAGAAACATCTCAAGGATGATCAATGGAAACAGGATGCACCTGAGCTCAATTTCGAGTCTCTTAGCAAAGGGTCTGAAATAAGGTATTTCAGTTTTTTCTAAAAACCTGTTTTCGCTTTGTCATTATGGGGTAATGTATTTAATGCATTTTAGAATAAGGCTGTAACGTAACAAAATGTGGAAAAAGTGAAGGGTCTGAATACTTTTCGAATACATTTTACATTTACATTTTAGTCATTTAGCAGACGCTTTTATCCAGAGCGACTTATAGTTAGTGAGTGCATACACTGTACACGGTACATATGTCTGGTTTAAAGTTTTAAAAACCTTGCAAGGTTAAGCCATTATATGTGTCTTTCCATTTTCATGCTGTTATGTATCTGCCAGTTCTGGCTTCGTTATTTGCACTGGCAAAGCTAAGATGGCTGCCATTGTCATTTTGGTGAACTATCCTTTTAATAGGGAATTTTGGGGGGAAGTGTAGGTTCTATTGTGTGAAAAAACCTTTTAAGTGGCCTAAAATTAACGATTCAACTGAATACTTTTTGCTCATTATTGTGAATTGTTCCTCCAACTACAAAGGGTTCGTATGGTTTTGTAGGATGCCATGAACATTGAGCTTAATGTAATGAAATCTCCACCAGGCCGGATTTTCCCTCTACTACAACAATTCGGCGAGATCTATCCTGTTGATTGTATTTTTTGGGGACTTACTTTATTGGATTACCTGTACTTTAGCATTTTGAAGGGGGATTGCTATTTTTTTATTTAACAAAAAAATACTTTTTATGCACTCCACCAGATGGAAAGACTGTACTCTGTAAAAGGAGGTACTCACCGCTGGCCTGTTGCGGTGTTCTACAACACGCTCAACATGGCTTCTATCAACTCGCACGTTTTGTACAAGCAATGCCTTGACAAGACAGTCAGCAGGAGAGATTTCATCATGGATCTGGCATGTGAGCTTGGTGAGAACCACAAAGAAGCTACAGTCACCAAGCAGGCCGCCAAGGCAGCAGGTCCTGCTCTCCCTCCTCCCCAAGAACCACAGCTCCCATTGGGGAACAGAAGACCCAATGTCAAGGCAGCAGGTCCTGCTCTCCCTCCTCCCCAAGCACCACAGCTCCCACTGGGAACAGAAGACCCAATGCCAAGGCAGCAGGTCCTGCTCTCCCCTCCTCCCCAAGCACCACAGCTCCCATTGGGGAACAGAAGACCCAATGTCAAGGCAGCAGGTCCTGCTCTCCCTCCTCCCCAAGCACCACAGCTCCCACTGGGGAACAGAAGACCCAATGTCAAGGCAGCAGGTCCTGCTCTCCCTCTTCCCCCAAGCACCACAGCTCCCACTGGGGAACAGAAGACCCAATGTCAAGGCAGCAGGTCCTGCTCTCCCTCCTCCCCAAGCACCACAGCTCCCACTGGGGAACAGAAGACCCAATGTCAAGGCAGCAGGTCCTGCTCTCCCTCCTCCCCAAGAACCACAGCTCCCACTGGGGAACAGAAGACCCAATGTCAAGGCAGCAGGTCCTGCTCTCCCTCCTCCCCCAAGCACCACAGCTCCCACTGGGGAACAGAAGACCCAATGTCAAGGCAGCAGGTCCTGCTCTCCCTCTTCCCCAAGCACCACAGCTCCCACTGGGGAACAGAAGACCCAATGTCAAGGCAGCAGGTCCTGCTCTCCCTCCTCCCCAAGCACCACAGCTCCCATTGGGGAACAGAAGACCCAATGTCAAGGTATCAGGTCCTGCTCTCCCTCCTCCCCAAGCACCACAGCTCCCACTGGGGAACAGAAGACCCAATGTCAAGGTATCAGGTCCTGCTCTCCCTCTTCCCCAAGCACCACAGCTCCCACTGGGGAACAGAAGACCAATGTCAAGGCAGCAGGTCCTGCTCTCCCTCCTCCCCAAGCACCACAGCTCCCATTGGGGAACAGAAGACCCAATGTCAAGGTATCGGGTCCTGCTCTCCCTCTTCCCCAAGCACCACAGCTCCCACTGGGGAACAGAAGACCCAATGTCAAGGCAGCAGGTCCTGCTCTCCCTCCTCCCCAAGCACCACAGCTCCCATTGGGAACAGAAGACCCAATGTCAAGGTATCAGGTCCTGCTCTCCCTCTTCCCCAAGCACCACAGCTCCCACTGGGGAACAGAAGACCCAATGTCAAGGCAGCAGGTCCTGCTCTCCCTCCTCCCCAAGCACCACAGCTCCCACTGGGGAACAGAAGACCCAATGTCAAGGCAGCAGGTCCTGCTCTCCCTCCTCCCCCAAGCACCACAGCTCCCACTGGGGAACAGAAGACCCAATGTCAAGGCAGCAGGTCCTGCTCTCCCTCCTCCCCAAGCACCACAGCTCCCACTGGGAACAGAAGACCCAATGTCAAGGCAGCAGGTCCTGCTCTCCCTCTTCCCCAAGCACCACAGCTCCCACTGGGGAACAGAAGACCCAATGTCAAGGCAGCAGGTCCTGCTCTCCCTCTTCCCCAAGAACCACAGCTCCCACTGGGGAACAGAAGACCCAATGTCAAGGCAGCAGGTGCACACGAAACAAGGACCATAAAAACTGTGTGCAGTGCAACCGATTTGTTTGTGGAGCTTGCTCACACAAAGCCCCGAAGCTGTGTGCTGACCTGAAGCATAAAGGGACGGGTATGAGGGCACCATTCAGCGTCTGATACGTTCAACAAATGACTGTTTTTATATCTTGTCATGAATATATTTCCACAAATATTTCTTTATGCAATTAATCCTTTACAATTGTTCACTGGTGCTTTTGTTCAGCTGGATATTATTATTACCTTTTTGGTTTCTACTTTGTCAAAAGAAGCTGCAACTGGACATTATGCATCACCCGAGTGGCGCAGTCGTCTAAGGCGCTGCATCGCAGTGCTAGCTGTGCCACTATAGATCCTGGTTCGAATCCAGGCTCTGTCGTAGCCGGCTGCGACCGGGAGACACATGGGGCGCGCACAATTGGTCCAGGGTAGGGGAGGGAATGGCCGGCAGGGATGTAGCTCAGTTGGTAGAGCATGGCGTTTGCAACACCAGGGTTGTGGGTTCGATTTCCACGGGGGCCAGTATAAAAAAATAATGTATGCACTCACTAACTCTAAGTCGCTCTGGATAAGAGTGTCTGCTAAATGACTAAAATGTAAATAACTCTATTACGAATCAAATCTACAAATAAAGTTGGTCAAATGGATTACACTCTAATGTTTTCATTGTAAGGGAAACAAAAATGGTTCATAGGCCTATATTTTTTCTAGTATGTGGACAACCCTTCAAATTAGTGGATTTGGCTATTTCAGCCATACCGCTGCTGACAGGTGTATAAAATCGAGCACACAGCCATGTGTGCAAGTTAGATACTACTTGTTAGATATTACTGCACTGTCGGAGCTAGAAGCACAAGCATTTCGCTACACCCGCTATAACATCTGCTAATCACGTGTATGTGACAAATAAAAATGTTATTTGTTTTGGATCTCCATAGACAAACATTGGCAGTAGAATGGCTTTATTGAAGTGCTCAGAGTCTTTCAATGTGGCACCGTCATAGGATGCCACGTTTCCAACAAGTCAGTTGACAAATTTCTGCCCTGCTAGAGCTGCCCCGGTCAACTGTAAGTGCTGTTATTGTGAAGTGGAAACATCTAGGAGCAACAACGGCTCAGCCGCAAAGTGGTAGGACACAAAAGCTCACAGAACGGGACCGCCGAGTGCTGAAGCGCGTAAAAATCGTCTGTCCTTGGTTGCAACACTCACTATCGAGTTCCAACCTGCCTCTGGAAGCAACGTCAGCACAAGAACAGTTCGTTGGGAGCTTCATGAAATGGGTTTCCATGGCAGAGCAGCCGCACAGAATCCTAAGATCACCATGCGCAATGCCAAACGTCGGCTGGAGTGGTGTAAAGCTCGCCGCCATTGGACTCTTCACTACATTCCTAAAGAAAATGATGTACTTTTTACTCCATCCATTACACCCAAAAGTACTCGTTACATTTTGAATGCTTAGCAGGAATGGAAAGTCATCCCTTCTGCCTCTGAACTGGTGGACTCACTAAACACACATGCTTTGTTTGTAGATGATGTCTGAGTGTTGGAGTGTGCCCTGGCTATCAGTAAATAAATAAAAAACAAGAAAATGGTTCTGCCTGGTTTGCTTAATATAAGGAATTTGAAATGATTTATACTTTTACTTGTGATAGTTAAGTATGTTTTAGCAATTACATTTATTTTTGATATTTAAGTATATTTAAAACCAAATACTATTGGATTTTACTCAAGTAGTATTTTACTGGGTGACTTTCACTTTTAGTTTAGTCATTTTCCATTAAGGGATCTTTCCTTTTAGTTGAGTCATTTTCCATTAAGGGACAGTTGGGTAGAACACAACCACATATCACCGCACCAGAAAGAAAAAACAACTGCAGCTGTGATTGCAAGATGAAAGTCATCCAGACAGAAAGCTTTATTGATGAAAGACATCCAGACAGAAAGCTTTATTGATGAAAGACATCCAGACAGAAACCTAACCCCTAAGCTTAAAATAGACATTGTCCTCGTGGGGAAGTGGGAAATGTCCCGACAAGGGATCATTTTCCTTGTTTCACTTTCCTTATGGGGACTTTTAATTTCAGGTCACCTCTCTCTCTTTATCTATCCCTCAGTGTTTAACAGTGATGGTCTTGACCTCCGTAAAGAAGTGATAGCTATCCCTCCCTCCCTCCCTCCCCACCCCTGAGTTCTTCATGCCTCCGAACGGTAGGTTCAGGTCCCCTGACCAGCCAACAGTTGGTCCAGACAAGCCCCGCCTCTAACCTCCTCGCCACCCGGTGCACTCGCCCGACATCCCGCGTCCACACGGTCGCCGCCAGGCCGTAGCGTACCCCGTTGCCCTTAGCGACAGCCTCGGCTTCCCCATCGAAGGGGTTGACGCAGACGACGGGGCCGAAGATCTCGTCCTGCATCACACGGGATGACTCGGCTACGCCGGTGATGACGGTGGGACGCATGAAGTAGCCGCCGGTGTTACATTCCGGGAGCACCAGCGGGTCCTCGCCCTCCCCACACAGCACCGTGGCGCCCTCCGACCGCGCCAGGGTCACGAAGCTGCGCACCTGGAGGGGAAGGGACAGGTTAGACAGGTGCATCTGTTAATATAACCCTAACTCTAAAACTCTACACAGACCAGGGTCATGAAGCTATCCACCTGGAGGGGGGCTGCCAAGGTAAATAACATGCGAGTATACTGTCCATGGATGGAAAGAAAGATTTCCCCACTAGTCCTAAAAATTACCAATTTTCCGTATAGATTTCCTGTAACATCCTTCAGTGTTTTCCCTATATTAACTTTAATTGAGGCAGCCACTCCAAAAAAGATGATATATACAGTACCAATCAAAAGTTTGGACACACCTACTCATTCAAAGGTTTTTCTTTATTTTTACTATTTTCTACATTGCAGAATAATAGTGAAGACATCACAACTGTGAAATAACACATATGAAATCATGTAATAACCAAAAATGTGTTAAACAAATCAAAATATATATTATATTTGAGATTCTTCAAAGTAGCCTTGATGACAGCTTTGCACACGCTTGGCATTCTCTCAACCAGCTTCATGAGGTAGTCACCTGGAAGTCATTTCAATTAACAGGTGTGCCTTGTTAAAAGTTAATTTGTAGAATTTATTACCTTCTTAATTAGTTTTTGCCAATCAGTTGTGTTGTGACAAGGTAGGGGTGGTATACAGAAGATAGCCCTATTTGGTGAAAGACCAAGTCCATATTATGGCAAAAACAGCTCAAATAAGCAAAGAGAAACGACAGTCCATCATTACTTTAAGACATGAAGGTCAGTCAATCCGGAACATTTCAAGAACTTTGAAAGTTTCTTCAAGTGCAGTCGCAAAAACCATCAAGCGCTATGATGAAACTGGCTCTCATGAGGACCGCCACACCAAAGGAAGGCCCAGAGTTACCTCTGCTGCAGAGGTTAAATTCATTAGAATAACTGCACCTCAGATTGCAGCCCAAATAAATGACACATCTCAACACCAACTGTTCAGAGAAGGTTGTGTGAATCAGGCCTTCATTTAGTCATTTAGCAGACGCTCTTATCCAGAGCGACTTACATTTTTCATACTGGTCGAATTGCTGCAAAGAAACCACTACTAAAGGACACCAATAAGAATAAAAGACTTGCTTGGGCCAAGAAACTCAAGCAATGGACATTAGACCGGTGGAAATATGTCCTTTGGTCTGATGAGTCCAAATGTGAGATTTTTGGTTCCAACCGCCGTGTCTTTGTGAGACGCAGAGGTGTGATGGTGCTTTGCTGGTGACACTGTCTGTGATTTGTTTAGAATAAGGCACACTTAACCAGCATGGCTACCACAGCATTCTGCAGCAACACGCCATCCCATCTGGTTTGCGCTTAGTGGGACTATAATTTGTTTTTCAACAGGACAAAGTCCGAAAACACACCTCCAGGCTGTGTAAGGGCTATTTGACCAAGAAGGAGAGTGATGGAGTGCTGCATCAGATGACCTGGCCTCCACAATCACCCGACCTCAACCCAATCAGGCCTTTATGGTAGAGTGGCCAGACGGAAGCCACTCCTCAGTAAAAGGCACATGACAGCCCGCTTGGAGTTTGCCAAAAGGCACCTAAAGGACTCTCAGACCATGAGAAACAAGATTCTCTGGTCTGATGAAACCAAGATTGAACTCTTTGGCCTAAATGCCAAGCGTCACGTCTGGAGGAAACCTGGCACCATCCCTGCGGTGAAGCATGGTGGTGGCAGCGTCATGCTGTGGGGATGTTTTTCAGCGGCAGGGACTGGGAGACTAGTCAGGATCGAGGGAAAGATGAACGGAGCAAAGTACAGAGAGATCCTTGATGAAAACCTGCTCCAGAGCGCTCAGGACCTCAGACTGGGGTGAAGGTTCACCTTCCAACAGGACAACGACCCTAAGCACACAGCCAAGACAATGCAGGAGTGGCTTCGGGACAAGTCTCTGAATGTCCTTGAGTGGCCCAGCCAGAGCCCGTACTTTAACCCGATCTAACATCCATCCTGACAGAGCTTGAGAGGATCTGCAGAGAAGAATCTGAGAAACTCCCCAAATACAGGTGTGCCAAGCTTGTAACGTCATACCCAAGAAGACTCGAGGCTGTAATCGCTGCCAAAGGTGCTTCAACAAAGTACTGAGTAAAGGGTCTGAATACTTATGTAAATGTGATATTTCAATTTTTTTATAAATTTGCAAAAACTTTAAAAAACCTGTTTTTGCTTTGTCATTATGGGGTGTTGTGTGTAGATTTATGAGGAAAATGAGGCTGTAACGTAACAAAATGTGGAAAAAGTCAGGGTCTGAATGGTTTTCTGTGTTGGAATGGTGTGGGCGTACCCCAACAACAGAATGGTCTGGGAGTACCCCAACAACAGAATGGTGTGGGCCTATGGGGAGGGGAAAACTGAAAACTAGCTGTTATTGGCTAAGAGGTTTGGAACTGTCTTCTTATTGGTCATATTGGTGATGTCACCAGGCAGGCCAAAACTCCATCCCACCAAAACAAAATCCTAGGGGAAACACATAACCATGTATATTAAATGTATGTGATGTCAGACCTTCTCCAGGTGTTCTCTGCTGACCAGAGCTCGCTATTGTTGTCAGGGTCAGAGGGAGCGCCAGTCTTCCATTCCCGCGTTGCCGCCACAAACCTCTTCAGGAACTCTGGGTAAATACTTCTCTCTATGTAGATCCTACTGGTGCACAGACAGATCTCACCCTGAAGAAGAAGAAGAAGAAGAAGAAGAAGAAGAAGAAGAAGAAGAAGAAGAAGAAGAAGAAGAAGAAGAAGAAGAAGAAGAAGAAGAAGAAGAAGAAGAAGAAGAAGAAGAAGAAGAAGAAGAAGAAGAAGAAGAAGAAGAAGAAGAAGAAGAAGAAGAAGAAGAAGAAGAAGAAGAAGAAGAAGAAGAAGAAGAAGACTTTACTGTCAGCTAGTAAAATGTGCGACATGTCACCACCATGTGGCCAACACATGAACTTGCACCCTGCATGTCCCAGCTCAGAATATCTCTCCATTGAGGGTTATTCAGAAGGGTTCCATGTATAAAACTGTCATGACTACAGCTGATATGATTCATCATTCTACATGACAGAGAACATGTCACTTCTGCCAATGCATTTATTTTATCTGAGCATTCTATAATGTTACATCATCCTACTCAACCGCAAACTCAATATTCCATGATTGGCCAGCCTCTGATGATGCTCTCGCACTATTGGCCCATCCTGAGTACCTCTCTCACTCTATTGGCCCATCCTGAGTCTTACTCTCACCTGATTGGAGAAGGAGGATCGGCACGGTTGTGGTGACAGCTTGGTCTAGGTCAGCGTCTGAGAAGATGATGGCGGGGTTCTTCCCCCCCAGCTCCAGGCTCAGCTTCTTACAGAACGGAGCAGAGCGCTCTGTGATCCGCTGGGCCGTCGCCGTGGAGCCCGTGAAACTGACCAATGGGACGTCAGGGTGGCCCACGAGAGCGTCGCCCGCCCGCGGCCCGGTGCCGAACACCACGTTGACAACACCCGGAGGAAAACCTGGGGGGAGAGGGACGGGAGAGGAGGAGAAGGGAGGGGGATGGAGAAGGAGGGGAAGGAGAAGGAGAGAGAGAAATGGGGAGAGAGAGGGGGAGAGAAAGAGAAGGGAAAGAGGAGTTTGCTTTCACCAGTCTAGTTCTTCCCAGTGTCGTTGCTGCTTAGTTGTAATGAAGTGAGTCGTGTTGCATTGTGGGTAGTGTAGTCCTACCGGCCTCCTCCAGTAGTTCGCACATCATCCAGGCAGTTACCGAGGTCATCTCGCTGGGCTTAGCAACCACCGTGTTGCCCGTAGCAACAGCCGGAGCGATCTTCCAGGTGAGCAGGTATAGAGGCAGGTTCCAGGGGCTGATCAGACCAGCTACACACACAAAGAATGAGAAAGAGACCCATTCCCTTTATAGTGCACTACTTTTGACCAGGGCTCATTGGGTTCTGGTCTAAAGTAGTGCACTACGTAGGGAACAGGGTACCATTTGGGACACACACTCACCCTGACTGCAATACCCATAACAAACAAGGCCACTCTAACCCATAAGCATTTCCAAGGCTTTAAAAACAGGACTTTAAAGAGTTGCACACATCTCACCGAATGTGGATCTCCCGTTGTCTACTGATCGTTCAGCGCGCAGTCGACGTCTGACTTGACACATTTCTTGGCGTGATGTCAAATCGTTTTGCACTCGGTTCCCTAAGTAGTACCGCCCTCTCGGCAGGCAAACACTATTGGCGCGTCCGAGCTTCATAACTTCAAAAAGCTTTTAGTGCCTCGAGGCCTGGTCACACACACGGAAACACACCCACCCACAGACGGCTAGTACTCACCCACTCCCACAGGACTGCGGACGGTGTAGTTGACACAGCCGATATGGTCCATCGTACTACAGTCGGTGGTGTGGTGGAGAACAGAAGAGGCAAAGAACCTGAGGTTATACACTGACCGCGGGATGTCCACCGTACGGGCAAACGTTACGGTTTTACCTGGAACACAGTCAGACACACAGGAGGAAACTGTTTTACCTGGAACACAGTCAGACACACAGGAGGAAACTGTTTTACCTGGAACTCAGTCAGACACACAGGAGGAAACTGTTTTACCTGGAACTCAGTCAGACACACAGGAGGAAACTGTTTTACCTGGAACTCAGTCAGACACACAGGAGGAAACTGTTTTACCTGGAACTCAGTCAGACACACAGGAGGAAACTGTTTTACCTGGAACACAGTCAGACACACAGGAGGAAACTGTTTTACCTGGAACTCAGTCAGACACACAGGAGGAAACTGTTTTACCTGGAACACAGTCAGACACACAGGAGGAAACTGTTTTACCTGGAACTCAGTCAGACACACAGGAGGAAACTGTTTTACCTGGAACACAGTCAGACACACAGGAGGAAACTGTTTTACCTGGAACTCAGTCAGACAGTCGCAGGAGGAAACTGTTTTACCTGGAACACAGTCAGACACACAGGAGGAAACTGTTTTACCTGGAACTCAGTCAGACAGTCGCAGGAGGAAACTGTTTTACCTGGAACACAGTCAGACACACAGGAGGAAACTGTTTGACCTGGAACTCAGTCAGACACACAGGAGGAAACTGTTTTACCTGGAACACAGTCAGACAGTCGCAGGAGGGAACAGCTGACTACTTAAACGTAGTTATAACTACATGGGGTGTTTTAGCTGAAAAACAGACACGATACTTACACTTCTAGTAGCTACACAAACTTTAGGAAACATCATGTTGTAATGTCAAACACAATCAAAATGTTATGGTGTCTTTAAGTCAAATGGTCTTGCTGTGGTCCAGACTTCCCAGGCAAAATTCCATCAGGTCAGGGGTTAAAGGTTATTACCTTGGTCTCTGGACTCGGCCTGGGCGAACTCTTCCAGGTGAGATTCCATCAGGTCAGGGGGTTAAAGGTTATTACCTTGGTCTCTGGACTCGGCCTGGGCGAACTCTTCCAGGTGAGATTCCATCAGGTCAGGGGTTAAAGGTTATTACCTTGGTCTCTGGACTCGGCCTGGGCGAACTCTTCCAGGTGAGATTCCATCAGGTCAGGGATTAGAGGTTATTACCTTGGTCTCTGGACTCGGCCTGGGCGAACTCTTCCAGGTGAGATTCCATCAGGTCAGGGATTAGAGGTTATTACCTTGGTCTCTGGACTCGGCCTGGGCGAACTCTTCCAGGTGAGATTCCATCAGGTCAGGGGGTTAGAGGTTATTACCTTGGTCTCTGGACTCGGCCTGGGCGAACTCTTCCAGGTGAGATTCCATCAGGTCAGGGGTTAAAGGTTATTACCTTGGTCTCTGGACTCGGCCTGGGCGAACTCTTCCAGGTGAGATTCCATCAGGTCAGCCAGTTTATTCATCACCTGACCTCTCTCAGCTGGGCTACGGGCTGACCAATCAGGGAACGCCTCTCTGGCGGCCTGGACCGCAGCCTCCACCTGCAACCAATCAGGACAGGGTTGGTGTGTGTGTGCGCGCGTGTGTGTGTGTCTGTCTGTCTGTCAAGCCAAATACCATGTAACTGCAGTCCATAAAGAGCCTAGCAGAAAAAGATTTGAACATAACATATAGTATACTATAGAACACATCCAGAGACAAACTACTATGTTGAGAGAAACACCAGACACTCCAATCCAAACTAGACAGTGAAAAACAACAAAGGTATTCTAGTCGCCAGAATATATTGACTTTTCAGCTTTTAGCCAGCCTAACATCTTACTTAAACATGTTTTTTTTTTGTGTGTGTGTGTGTGTGTTTAATAAAACGACTAGACCAGAGTCCCATTGACCTAGTAGTTGTTGAATCATTAGCTGTCAGTCTGTTTGACTTTGCACAGAGCAAAGGTACATCTCTGTGACTCAGCAGGAGGCAGAACAATGTAAGGTAGCATGTCAGAATATCACGCGTTATTACCAGCTCATATTACGGTGCTCTGTCTTCTACTTTCTTCATTCTGTATGGGTTTGCCTATAGGTCTACAGTATTTAGTGTGTCCAAACACACAACGTGATAGGCTACAATGACATTGTTGTTACATAGGCTACATTCTGTTGGTACATGATAGATACGTTGTATCATAATAGCAGGATACACCATTACTTACTACTACACTACATTGTAGAGGCACTTGAACACGTACGCTACCAGGGTTAACTACACGCACCCAATACACAGCTAAGGGATAAATGAACATTTCATTTCTGCAGCTAACAAAATGCAAAACGACAAGACATTCATCCGAGGACGACCATGGGGATCGTGCGTGGTATCTAAACCCTACCTCATCCTTCCCGCTGTCGGGCACTTTGCAGTAGACCTCCCCGGTGGAAGGGTCGTAGGAGTCGATGTGTCGGGAGCACGGAACAAACTTTCCTCCGATGTAGTTCTCTAGAACCAGGTGTGTTCGGTGGTCAGCTGTCTTCGGCATGGCTCGGCTGTAAAGCTATAAAGACTATAATGTTAAAATAATGGTGAGTTGAGGTAGAGACCAGTGTGACAAAAAATATAATCACCGCTGGAGACACTCGGCTCGCAGGTACAGATGTTCTCACTACTCACTGCGTGAGTAATTGGACCCTGGTGTCCCTCCCACTTTACAACCAGTGTAGGGTTCGTCCCAAACTATTCCCTACTTAGTGCACTACTTCAGAACAGGATCCACAGAGCTCTGGTCAGAAAAAGGGAATAGGGAAGCCTTTAGGAAGCGCGCTCAGTGTTTACATTCTGGTCACACGGTCCGAAGGTACAGTAGTTATGACCACAGACCAATTGAAACCTATAAAATGGTTATTGACGGGACAAGGCACCAATAGTTGTGGAGCGGAGGCGGGACGTTGACAATATACGCTGTTCAATAACTGAAGTAGCATAAAAGAAACGCCTGAAACTAATTTAGATCCCGTTTGCTAGATCCCCTTCAATAGAGCCTCACGGTGGAGGTGTCATAATACCCATAAAACCAAGCATTCAAACAGGGAAATGGTTCCAGTCATTTTTCCACCATGAATTTTTCCCATAGGGAATTTTAGAAACACTTAAAATAAGGGCTGTGTTTTGTGTAGGCTTACCCTAGCGTGACGTTTTGATAACCATGTAAATCTGTCTCGGACAAGGTGACTTTTATCAATATATTCGGCTCTATTTACGCTCAGATCCAAAAATGCTAATTAGCGTCAAAGTAGACATCATGCAAGACTACAAATCCCTGCAAGCTCCTGCATGTCATTTCTAGCAGGCACCCTTGCTAACAAGTATTGTGTCAATTTAAAACTTGCACAAGACAGTTCACAGAATTGTCAATTTAAAGACATTTAGCCAATTTATTAATGACTAAATTTAGCGAAAGTTAGACAATTAATCCAGAGATTCTTGACATTGCCTCGATTCGGCAGTCTCGTCCAGATCATCATGGCATTTGTAGTTATTTATGATAGCCACATTAGCAGCTAAATAGCATTTAATTTTGGAGGGGTAAAAAATACATTGATAAATGTCACCTTGTCCTAGAGAGATTTACACGGTTATCAAAACGTCATGCCAGAGTAAGCCTACTCAAACACAGCCCTTATTTTAAGTGTTTCTAAAATCCCCTATGGGAAAAATTAATAGTGGAAAAACAACAGGACCCATTTCCTTGTTTGACCGCTAGGTTTAATGGGTATTGTGACTCATATTGTGGTACTCTATACATACTGGTCTTCACAAGAAGAAGAAAGAAAAAAACTGTTGGGGGAGGTTCTCTTCTGCACTGTTCAACCAATCCAGTAAATGTGGAGGAGGAGTTAAGATGGATTGTCGCCAGAAAGGAAGAGACGATGCCAGGGGGATACCTGGGCCAAGGTCAATGAGTCAAATTTGGTTAACAAAAAAATGTAATGGCTTATTTTCTAGATTAGGTTGTTAGGAGGGTACTGATATAAGTAGGACACGTGACATCTCAGCAACTTTGAGAAAATCCCAGGGAAGTTTCTAGGTTTTGAAAACATTGGAGGCTTAGCCCAAAGCCAGTAGGAAGATCCGGGGGCATTCTCCCCCGGCAAATAAATAAAGACATTTCAACAGCTACAGTGATATATAGATAGATGGATAGATGGATGGATGGATGGATGGATAGATAGAGAGAGTGCATTCGGAAAGTATTCAGACCCCTTGACTTTTTCCACATTTAGTTACGTTACAGCCTTATTCTAAAATTGATTAAATTGTTGTTGTTTTTTTATCAATATACACACAATACCCCTTAATGACAAAGCAAAAACAGGTTTAGACATTTGTGCTAATTTATTAAAAATAAAAAACTGAAAAAACACATTTACATAAGAATTCAGACCCTTTACTCAGTACTTTGTTGAAGCACCTTTGGCAGCAATTACAGCATCGAGTCTTCTTGGGTATGACGCTACAAGCTTGGCACACCTGTATTTGGGGAGTTTCTCACATTCTTCTCTGCAGATCCTCTATGGCTCTGTCAAGTTGGATGGGGTGCGTTGCTGCACAGCTATTTTCAGGTCTCTCCAGAGATGTTCGATCGGGTTCAAGTCCGGGCTATGGCTGGGCCACTCAAGGACATTCAGAGACTTCTCCCGAAGCTACTCCTGCATTGTCTTGGCTGTGTGCTTAGGGTCGTTGTCCTGTTGGAAGGTGGAGTCTGAGATCCTGAGCGCTCTGGAGCAGGTTTTCATCAAGGATCTCTCTGTGTTCATCTTTGTGTCGATCCTGACTAGTCTCCCAGTCCTTGCCGCTGAAAAACATCCCCACAGCATGATGCTGCCACCACCATGCTTCACCGTAGGGATGGTGCCAGGTTTCCTCCAGACGTGACGCTTGGCATTCAGGCCAAAGAGTTCAATCTTGGTTTCATCAGACCAGAGAATCTTGTTTCTCATGGTGTGAGAATCCTTTGGGGGCCTTTTGGCAAACTCCAAGCGGGCTGTCATGATGCCTTTTACTGAGGAGTGGCTTCTGTCTGGCCAATCTATCATAAAGGCCTGATTTGTTGAGTGCTGCAGAGTTGGTTGTCCTTCTGGAAGGTTCCCCCATCTCCCAGAGGCACTCTAGAGTTCTGTCAGAGTGACCATCGGGTTCTTGGTCACCTCCCTGACCAAGGTCCTTCTCCCCCGATTGCTTAGTTTGGCAGGGCGGCCAGATCTAGGAAGAGTCTTGGTGGTTCCAAACTTCTTCCATTTAAGAATGATGGAGGCCACTGTGTTCTTGGGGACCTTCAATGCTGCAGAAATGTTTTGGTACCCTTCCCCAGGTCTGTGCCTTGTCACAATCCTGTCTCTGAGCTCTACAGACAATTCCTTCGACCTCATGGCTTGATTTTTGCTCTGACATGCACTGTCAACTGTGGGACCTTATATAGACAGGTGTGTGCCTTTTCAAATCATGTCCAATCAATTTAATTGACAACAGGTGGACTCCAATCAAGTTGTAGAAATATCTCATGGATGATCAATGGAAGCAAGATGCACCTGACCTCAATTTCGAGTTTCATAGCAAAGGGTCTGAATACTTATGTCAATAAGGTATTTCAGTTTTTTATTTTTAATACATTTGCAAACATTTCTAAAAACCTGTTCTCGTTTTGTCATTATGGGGTATTGTGTGTAGATGGATGAGGGAAATACATTTTTTAAAATCCATTGTGGAAAAGGTCAAGAGGTCTGAATACTTTCCGAAAGTATTCACACCCCTTGACTTTTTACCAAAAGACAATGTGTTAGAGCCTGAATTTAAAATGGATTAAATAGAGATTTTGTGTCACAAAATACCCCATAATGTCAAAGTGGAATTATGTTTTTTAGAAATGTTTAGAAAAATAATAAATAATGAAAAGCTGAAATGTCTTGAGTCAATAAGTATTCAACCCCTTTGTTACGTCAAGCCTAAATAAGTTCAGGAGTAAAGATGTTCTTAACAAGTCATAATACG
Source organism: Coregonus clupeaformis (assembly GCF_020615455.1). Lineage (NCBI taxonomy): Eukaryota > Metazoa > Chordata > Actinopteri > Salmoniformes > Salmonidae > Coregonus > Coregonus clupeaformis. The sequence continues at coordinate 13,992 of NW_025535379.1, read as the reverse complement.
TTGCATGGGCTCACTGTGTGTGCAATAATAGTGTTTAACATTATTCTTTAAATGACTACCTCATCTCTGTACCCCACATACAATTATCTGTAAGGTCCCTCAGTTGAGCAGTGAATTTCAAACACAGATTTAACCACAAACACCAGGGAGGTTTTCCAATGCCTCGCAAAGAAGGGCACCTATTGGTAGGTGGGTAAAAAAAAAAAAAGCAGACATTGAATATCCCTTTGAGCATGGTGAAGTAATTAATTACACTTTGGATGGTGTATCAATACACCCAGTCACTACAAAGATACAGGCGTCCTTCCTAACTTGTTTGCCGGAGGGGAAGGAACCTGCTCAGGGATTTCACCATGAGGCCAATGGTGACATTAAAACAGTTACAGAGTTTAATGGCTGTGATAGGAGAAAACAGGATGGATCAACAACATTGTAGTGACTCCACAATACTAACCTAAAGGACAGAGTGAAAAGAAGGAAGCCTGTACAGAATTTTTTTTGCAAAACATGCATCCTGTTTGCAACAAGGCACTAAAGTAAAACTGCAAAAAATGTGGCAAAGAAATTAACTTTATTTCCTGAATATGAAGCGTTATGTTTAGCGCAAATCCAACACAACACATCACTGAGTACCACTCTTTATACTTTCAAGCACAGTGGTGGCTGCATCATGTTATGGGTATGCTTGTCATCGGCAAGGATTAGAGAAGAAACGGAATGGAGCTAAGCACAGGCAAAATCCTAAAGGAAAACCTGATTCAGTCTCCTTTCCACCAGACACTAGGAGATACATTCACCTTTCAGCAAGACAATAACCTAAAACACAAGGCCAAATATACACTGGAGTTGCTTACCATTGAATGTTCCTGAGTGGCCTATTTACAGTTTTGACTTAAATCGTCTTGAAAGCTATGGCAAGACTTGTAAATGGCTATCTAGCTTTCTAGCAATGATCAACAACCAACTTGACAGAGCTTGAATCATTTTTTAAAAATGTGTAAATATTGTACAATCCAGGTTTGCAAAGCTCTTAGAGACTTACCCAGAAAGATTCACAGCGGTAATCGCTGCCAAAGGTGACTCTAACATGGGGGTGTGAATACTTATGTCAATCCGATATTTCTGTATTACATTTTTTATACATTTGCAAACATTTCTAAAAACACGTTTTCACTTTGTCATTATGGGGTATTGTGTTTAGATGGGTGAGAAATTCAGGCTGTAACGCAACAAAATGTGGAATAAGTCAAGGGGTATGAATACTTTCTGAAGGCGCTGTAAACACATGAATTTGGTGCACTTTGAGCAGCGTTAAGTGATCCAGTCTCCTCTGCCTCGCTCCATCGCTTTCTCCGTGTCTTCTATGTTGCTGTCTCTCAGTATTCTACGTTGCTGTCTCTCAGTATTCTATGTTGCTGTCTCTCAGTATTCTACGCTGCTGTCTCTCAGTATTCTATGTTGCTGTCTCTCAGTATACTATGTTGCTGTCTCTCAGTATTCTACGTTGCTGTCTCTCAGTATTCTATGTTGCTGTCTCTCAGTATTCTATGTTGCTGTCTCTCAGTATTCTATGTTGCTGTCTCTCGGTATTCTATGTTGCTGTCTCTCAGTATTCTACGTTGCTGTCTCTCAGTATTCTATGTTGCTGTCTCTCAGTATTCTACGTTGCTGTCTCTCAGTATTCTATGTTGCTGTCTCTCAGTATTCTATGTTGCTGTCTCTCGGTATTCTATGTTGCTGTCTCTCAGTATTCTACGTTGCTGTCTCTCAGTATTCTACGTTGCTGTCTCTCAGTATTCTATGTTGCTGTCTCTCAGTATTCTATGTTGCTGTCTCTCGGTATTCTATGTTGCTGTCTCTCAGTATTCTACGTTGCTGTCTCTCAGTATTCTATGTTGCTGTCTCTCAGTATTCTATGTTGCTGTCTCTCAGTATTCTATGTTGCTGTCTCTCGGTATTCTACGTTGCTGTCTCTGGTCTACCCTTCTCTCTCTCGTCCTGTCCTGGTTGTAAAAAGTTAACAATTGTTTTAAAGGGACATTTCAGATTGGCTCGAAAAAGTTAGTTTTTTTGTCATCCTGTCCGTGTGGTGTTCTGTGTGTAGCTGTACTAATTACAAACAAGCGCGAGTATCTATTTCACCGTATCTTTTGGATACACACTGTCAATCAATTTTGTCCTATGCCATGTTAGTCACTGCTAGACTGGTACCTTCAGCAGAGTAAACATGTTTTGTATGTTCCTTCTATCTTTGACTAGCGTTCGCTAACATAAAGCTAGTTAACGTTAGCAATTAAGAGTAGTTCAATCTGGTAGCCATCTTTGTCTGGAAAAACACACTCTTGTTACTAAAAATGAAATTGTTGATATAGCTAACTTACTGTTTGTGTGTTGGTAGCAATGATGAATGTGTATCAATCGTCTATGTTTGGTCAGTTGGTTCTCAGCTGGCTAGAAAACTTGCTGCCAATTTAGTGACGCTAGCTGTTAGATTAATTTGTATTTTAAGAATAATGACTAAAGGATTTCACCCCAAATACAGTATAAATGTGTGAACTGTGTTAGAATTATATAATGTATTGTCAACCTACTAACAGAGGGGGGCGGGACTAAACATTCCAGGGTGAAGGGGACTGAGAAAATGGGTTACAGGGGGCCTCCTAGAGGTGGGCGGAGCAGGGTGCCTTTGTGTGTCGAGGTATAAAACAGGAGGGTATGGGTTTTGGGCGCCAGAGCTCTCCATGAATAAAGATACAGATAATCCTTGTGGGTTGTGGACCTTGAATCATTGATGATTAAAACCAGAGCCTTACAACCTCTGGTAATGATTCAAGCTTAGGTTGAATTAGAGATAGAAATTCTCGTAACAGTGTGGTCCTTTGAGCGGAGCTTAAATACATCTTTGTCGTTCTAGAAACACCGAAACCGTGCACGGGCGGATGATTGCATCCGTGGAGAATAGTCCTGGCCTTCGACGTTAAGGTTTGTGATGTCACGAGAGGCTGTGTCCTGGAGGGACGTTACATCCCCCTGAGATGGCTGCAAACCCAGACAGCTATGGCTCCATCTGCTGGTATGGTCGGGAACTCCACCCCTCTATGGCCAATCTTCCCACGCAGCTGAAACAAATGAGGAGCTGATGAGCTGAAGGTTTGGGGAAGGGAAGAGACACTGAGGGAGTGTGTGGGGAGTGAAGAGACACAGTCTCCAACCTGGGCTCTCTGGAGGACAAGAGTGCTGCACGTCCACTTCCATGAGGAATATAAGGATTTGGAGATACTTACCTTTGGGAAATACTCACCTTTGGATATATGCACCTGTGGAAATACGTGAGAGACATTTGGAAGGACTTTTTGCTGGGTTGGCCACTAGCTGCAACGTGGACTACAGTAAGGCTGGGGAAAAGTTATCTGAGCGAGTGAGAATTATGATTTTGGATGTGGAAGAGACATCCCTGAACTGTTAACCCTTAAAGAGCCACAAGAGAACAGAATTTTGTTATATTTTCGTTAATTTCCCAAGACCTATAATAAAATCCTTGTTTTGTTTGAACCTTGTCTCCTTGCACTACTTGAGCAATCCCGCTGAAAGCTGTGTAGCCTCTCGTGACGTCACAGATGGTGGAGAATACAGGCACGCTCAAGCGTTAATAGTGCATGTCAGAGGAGGATACCGAAGGTTTGATCACCCAGTTTTCCAAGTTGGCCGTGAGGCTCCCCGCCGACTGAAATGGAGGACATATTGAAAGCCCTTGTTGCTGGCCAGCAAGCCCAGATGCAAGCAAACGTGGCTCTCTTGGAGGAGCAAAAGAAAGCCAACCTTCTGAAGGCAGAGGAATTGCAGTTGCAGAGACAGAGGGTGGTCCAAAATACCCGCCCAATAAAGGCAAGTGACTTTATATCTAAGATGGGAGCTACCGATGACATTGAGGCATACCTGCATGCATTTGAGGCCACGGCCACTAGGGAAGCCCTGGCCCAAGCAACAGTGGGTTGGTCTGTTAGCCCCCTTTCTAACCGGGGAATCGCTGAATGCTGTCCGGGACCTGGGCCCTGACCAGGTTACTGACTATGATGCCCTGAAGTCTGAGATCCTCAGCAGAGATGGACTCACAAAGTTTGGTATGGCCCAGCGCTTTCACAGCTGGACCTTCCAACCAGACCAACCTCCTCGGGCGCAGATGCATGAACTTGTCCGAATCGCAAGGAAATGGCTGGATCCGCAGAGGAATACAGCAGCGGCGGTGGTGGAGGCCGTTGTGGTGGATCGTTACCCCACGCGCCCTGCCTTATGAGGCAAAACGGTTCATCAGTCAACAGGCCTTGACCACGGCTGATCTGACCGTGGAAGCTGTGGAAAAGTACCAGGCCACAGCGGAGATGCTGAATGCTTCCCGAAAAGACCCCAGGAGGGCGGCCCCACCACAAATGGGAAGAACCCGTCCAAAGGACCCCAAGGTCTCGAACCCAGCCACGTCAGGACTTATCCCGGCTCCAGGGGGAGCCAGAAACCAGGCGGGTCCAAGAAGAGTACACCAGGAGGGGGAAACTCGACAGTGTTACCGGTGTGGGGAGATGGGACATATCTCCTGGCAGTGTGGGAAACCAGCCGATGAACCTATGCCCACTGCGGAGTCCTCCAGCTCAGCACCCACACACCGTTTTGCCTCGCTCTTGGGAGTCGTAGATGGCGGCCCAGATCGACCCCCCACCTGCCCGGTAACTGTGAATCACCATGATGTGGAGGCCTTACTGGATTCTGGTAGCCGGGCCACCCTGGTGCGTAAGGATTTGGTGGGCCCAACGTGTCTGACCCCGGGGAAAGTCCTCCCAGTTTCCTGTGTCCATGGGGACACCAGAGAATACCCCATTACTGAACTTACAATGACCAGCACACGGGGAACCATACACACGACGGCGGGGGTGGTTGATTCCCTCCCCGTCCCTGTCCTAATTGGACGAGACTGCCCAGCCTTTTACCCACTCTGGAGAGAGTCTCAGGAGAGGATAACCCGAGTACCTCGGAAACGGAGAGGCAAGACTCATCCTGGGAAGGCTCCGGTGCAATCCTCCGAGTTACTCACTCCCGCCCGGGCTCTGATAGGGATGGCAGGTGCCCAGACCGACACAGAGACGGAGCTACAGAATCTGGACAAAGAACTGTCTGGTCTGAAGGGGACCGCTGAGAGGTATCGTTTGTTAAAGCAACAGTTAGACATGAAGACAGAAGAGTTAGATATCCTCCAGGCTAAACTCCAACAGAGCTCCTTCCCTAAGCAACAGGAGGAGCTGGAGAGGCTGCGCAGGACCATCGAGGAGTGTGAGGAGACCCTGCGCAGTAGCAAGGAGGTCCAGAAGAAGGCAGAGGAGAAGTACAAGGTGTTGGAGAACAAGATGAAGAATGCGGAGGCAGAGAGAGAGAAGGAACTGAAAGCTGCTCAACAGAAGCTAAACTCTGCTAAAACCAAGGCTGATGCTGTTCAGTAAGAAACTCAAGGAGAGACAACAGGAGGCTGAGTCCCTGGTCCTAGAGGTGGAGGAGTTGAAGAGAGAGCAGGCTGGCAAGCACCACGGCAATGCGGACGCCCTCTCCCGGCGTGATGCCTTCTTCCTGCCTTTACCCCGACGAGGACGTCGGTCCCGAGGAGGGGGATGTGTGATGTCACGAGAGGCTGTGTCCTGGAGGGACGTTACATCCCCTGAGATGGCTGCAAACCCAGACAGCTATGGCTCCATCTGCTGGTATGGTCGGGAACTCCACCCCTCTATGGCCAATCTTCCCACGCAGCTGAAACAAATGAGGAGCTGATGAGCTGAAGGTTTGGGGAAGGGAAGAGACACTGAGGGAGTGTGGGGGAGTGAAGGAGACACAGTCTCCAACCTGGGCTCTCTGGAGGACAAGAGTGCTGCACGTCCACTTCCATGAGGAATATAAGGATTTGGAGATACTTACCTTTGGGAAATACTCACCTTTGGATATATGCACCTGTGGAAATACGTGAGAGACATTTGGAAGGACTTTTTGCTGGGTTGGCCACTAGCTGCAACGTGGACTACAGTAAGGCTGGGGAAAAGTTATCTGAGCGAGTGAGAATTATGATTTTGGATGTGGAAGAGACATCCCTGAACTGTTAACCCTTAAAGAGCCACAAGAGAACAGAATTTTGTTATATTTTCGTTAATTTCCCAAGACCTATAATAAAATCCTTGTTTTGTTTGAACCTTGTCTCCTTGCACTACTTGAGCAATCCCGCTGAAAGCTGTGTAGCCTCTCGTGACGTCACAGGTTATAAACAGGCCGGTGATTACTCTTATGAACGATAAAGACGTTAACAAGTTTGAAAAAACATTTAAATCCAAACTGCAAGGAAAAGGTCAGTAATTTTTATTCATGGATTTGGTGAAATGATTTGAACTTGTATAAGAATAAGTAATTATTGTGCAAGGAAGAGAATAGTTACCAAAATCTCAACGGAAGTAATAATTATTACTACATTTACATTTTAGTCATTTAGCAGACGCTCTTATCCAGAGCGACTTACAGTTAGTGAATACATATATATATTTTTTTATACTGGCCCCCCGTGGGAATCGAACCCACAACCCTGGCGTTGCAAACACCATGCTCTATCAACTGAGCTACATCCCTGCCGGCCATTCCCTCCCCTACCCTGGACGACGCTGGGCCAATTGTGCGCCCCCCATGAGTCTCCCGGTCGTGGCCGGCTGCGACAGAGCCTGGATTCGAACCAGGATCTCTAGTGGCACAGTTAGCACTGCGATGCGGCGCCTTAGACCACTGTGCCACTCAGGAGACAAAAACGGGGAGGGTCCGTAATTGACCCTAGGTAAATAGCTATTACCAAAATAATCTAGTCCGAAATGACACGGGGTGAATGGCCATCACCAATGTAAACTAGTTTTTATTGAGATTGTACTGGGTACAATATTACGATAAACAGGGAAAGGGATGATTTTTGTCGTGTGCTATGGATACATAAAACAGGTCAAAAGTCGCGTAAACAACTGGGGATTTGCTATAACTCTGTCTGTTTCATGAAACTGGAGCAGTTACGACCTCTAGGTTACAAATAGGTTTGGCAAATGATTGTATAATGTTGTGTACGCGTGAGACTTGAATCCATCGGAATACGTGATAATTGTTTCAAGGAAGGAGCTAAAAATAAGTCAGTGGAGAAAAAAATGGTTATCTGACTCTTTTTCATGAAACCGGAGTTTTAAATAAAAAACTCTGGGTTAGGGGGTTAAATAATTTTAAATGGTTAATTACAAAAGCAGATCATACATTGGCTCAAGAGACGCACTAAAATAATAGCTCCCTAGAAGAATAATTCTGGGAATTATTGCTAAAGGGGGGGATTTCTTATTTTTCCACCATGGGAAATCTTCTAAAGAGGTCCGAGAATTAACGGGGGATGAAAGATATATGTTAGGAAGAGATCGAAGAAATATGTTTTATGGATCCATTTGGGAGAAGAGGTATGAATTTATTGGGCATCTCGAAGTAAAAAAGTTAGAAGTTATATGATTAGGCAGATGCATGTAAAACGGATTTGAAAAAACAGCGAAAGGAGGGGCTAGAGACAGCGAGTGTTTTTTTAAGCGCGAAAGTGCTTTAATGGTAACAAAGGAATATTTAACCATCGTGACTGCAGGGGTAAAGAAAAGGACAGTGTCGGAGATAGGACAGTCAATTTTTTGGTTCAACGGGTAAAATGTTTGAAAAAATGATTCGTGTCAATTAAGAATTGGCTAAAAACACCACGAAGCGATTATTTGAGAGGTACCTATAAAATTCCAACGATGCATATGTATGAACTTTCTCACTCAAACGTGACGTCGCCATGGTGAGAAAGTAGAGAATATTTACATTTGCATTTTTGGTCATTTGGCAGACGCTCTGGTCCGGAGCGACTTGCAGAACCAATAGAGGGTTGCATTGAACTATTATGTTGTGTTGGGCATTTGAATGGCATAAGGTGAAATATGTGTGTATGAGGGAATTCAATGGCGGGTATGAATGATAGAACCGGATACTACTTAGTATTTGGTTGGTTAAATGCTGAATAAAAGATTTGAGGCGTGGTTATGGGGTAACTAGGAAGACGCACTTTATTCAATGGGGAATGGGTGTAGGGAGAGAGAGTTTTTACGTGTATTAAAAGTTGCATTAGATAGCTTTAGTAATATTCTAGATAGGTCTATGAAAATATGTTACAAGTACGAATGACATTATTTCCTAAGAAGGAAGATTGTAGGGAAGTTTCCCGCGCCTCCCCCATAATGTAGGAAGGAGCAGGAGAGGGGGAGGAGGTGAGACAGTACATAGTTCAGATGGTAGGAATGTCATTAAGTGTATGCTGATCAACGATATCAAGTATTTGTTTTATTGATTGAGGGCCGAATCAGAGAGAACTGTTAAAGAGATTGAATAGCTAACTGAAATGGGTTGAAGGGAAAAATACAAATAGTTGGAAAATTTTAGAACGATAATTTATTTTCGTTACGGGGAAGCAAGTGGCATTGGCTGTTGTGCTGGGGGAATAGCGCCAGCCTGTGGTGGGTTCTGTATTTGTTATAAAGAAATGTATATTTTAAACTAAAGTGATGGAATAGACTACAATTATAACATCAGAAAAAGGGCACAATATAATTCGTAATAGTTATTATAATTATTATTGATAGTTATTGCAGTTATTATCATTGATTCAGTAATGATAGAAGGGTAGAGAGGAAATAGGCAGGAAGAGCTAGAGAAAGTAAACACAGAGAGTTTAAACACAGGGAGTTGAAGAGATTAGAAGACTATAATAAGCCAGGGAAGAGAGAGTGGTTAGATGATGAGGAAGGGGATGACCAGTACCCTTTGTTAGCCTTGCCGAACACAAGGGCTGGGGAGGAGCATGCACCAGACACACTGGATGTATATAGGGCGTGGACACAGCGAGATGTAGGAAGAGCTATAGAGGGTGTAGTGCACCCTAAGACAGGAGAGGGGGTCAGAGGAACCCATTGATACGGGGTGGGAAGTGTTTGAATTGGAAACAATTGAATTGGCTCTGCAGCAAGAACAGAAACCATACCTCACCTTAATAATATTGGGGGAAAATATTAAATTCTTGTGTGACACAGGAGCATGTCGAACAGCAATCTGTGTAGCCGACATACCCAAAATAATTAGAATTAATGGGGAAAAAATCATGGTACGCTCGGCCTCGGGCTATCAATTTATGGAGCGATTATCAGCCCCTGTGACTTTACAACATGAAGATTCAGGGGGAGAGGTATGCTTACCTGTACTGGTATCAAGCCTGTGTCCAGTCAATTTACTAGGAAGGGATGCCATGACTCAGTTGAACGTAGCTGTGAAGCCTACGCTGAGGGGTATGAAGGCATATGTCGTAAGGGATAATATGGTATTGAGCGGGGAGGGAAAACCATGCTATTGGTATAGCCAGGATCTGCTAAGAGGGGGATTTACAGACATACCGAAAGCACTAATAGACCTAGGAAATGAGTTAGTGATTGGATCAACTAAGATGACAGTAGATGACTTACACTGTACATTATGGTGTAATGAGCACCCAGGCCCTAACCCAGATTATGAGGAAGAAGTGTTAAAAACCACAGAAAAAACAATTGGGTTAAAATCACTATGATAAAAAACGTGCAGCTGTAGAGGTGGAGTTGGGACCACAGAGCCAGAGGCTGTACAGAGAAAGGTGGAGCCCCCATGTTGCCCAAGTGAAAGAACATTCAGAGGAATGGTTATCACTAGGTAAATGGATAAAACAGGGGAAAAACATTACTGACTGGCAGAATACACCAAATGGGGATCAGTATAGCCACTCCACTGGGAGATATAGAAGAAAGTTGAATTGGAGAGCAAAAACCCAGCCCGGGGTCCACCTGGAGACAAGTTTTAACGGATGACAGGAAGAGATTTTCTTAACTCAGGAACAGGAGGCTGAGTTAGCAGCAATTCCATTCAAATTATGGTCACAAGGACCAGCCGATGTAGGACTAATTAAGGGGGTAGCTCCAGTATAAGTGATTCCTCGATCCGATCATAGACCATACCAAAAGCAATACCCTATGAAACCAGAAGCAATAAAAGGGATAACACCTACATTTCAGCATTTACTTAAGGGAGGGGTGATAATTCCTGGAGATGAGGCACAATGCAACTCTCCAGTATTTCCTGTTAAAAAGGCGGCACCTAGCGCCGACTGGAGGATGGTCATGGACTTGCAGGGGGTTAATAGAAATATAATTCCCAGAGCTCCATGTGTACCAGATCCACATACATTGCTGAACCAATTGAAACCAGAGAACTCCTATTTTACAGTGATAGATTTAGCTAATGCTTTCTTTAGTATCCCAGTTCATCCGGATAGTAAGGGGTGGTTTGGCTTTACTTTTCAGGGAAGGAAATGGACTTACGCTAGGATGCCTCAAGGCTACCTCGGAAAGTCCTACAATCTTTTGCCCAGGCTATAACTAGGAATTTGGGAAAGTTTGAACCTCGGGAAGGAAGCCAAATGTTAGTTTATGTAGATGATATTCTATTGGCTAATCCCACTCAGGAGGGATGTAAGAGGGATACAATCCAATTGTTAACCTTCCTGGCAGAACAGGGACACAAAGTGAGCTAAAAGAAACTTCAACTTTGGCAGAGCGAGGTCATTTACCTAGGACACACTATAACTCAGGAGGGGCGAATGTTAAACTCATCCAGGAAAACTGCTATACTTGAAGCGCCAAAACCGTAAAAAAACAAACGAATGATGAGCTTTTTGGTAATGATAAACTGCTGTAAAGCTTGGGTACTCCATTATGTACTGCATACGGGTAAATTAAGTGATCCTATCTATGGGAAGGCAATGGCAGCCCATGGTAAAATCATTTGGAACTCTAAGGAGGCATACATATATCAGGGATGTTATCCAAATGGTAGAGAGTAAAGAGGGATATGACATTGGTCGTGATTTAAAATGATGAGGTTTTTTTTGGTGGGCTATTAGAGATAACTGGGTTAATCACGAACATAGAGGTTTTTATTCTTTGTTGCTAGGCAGAAGACTTAGGTGACCTAAATATGGACTTGTCATGTCCAACAATCAGTCTTCAGGTCAAGCCCGGGAGAGCCTGGGTAGAACAGAGTTTGAACTAAACATAAGTGTTTTTACAAGATAAGAGATTGATGACTGGATTACTAATTGATTCTGAACTGGATGAAAGTCGAATTTAGCTGCCATAAAATACAAAGGAAGTGGGAGAAGCAATAAAGAAGCAAAAGACAATCTCAAAAATGAAAGGCATGGCAATTGGTTGATAAATTACCTAAGGGATTGTTTAGGTAGGTGGTAATATTGACACATGAGCAGAACTATGTGTCAAGAGGGGGGAAGAGGCTAATTGTAGGATTAAATAATATACGAAGGAGAGGACAAAATACTTTTAAGAAAAAACATTTTTTTAGATACAGTCTAGAAAGAGAATGCAGTCAGAAATTGTTCAATTAATCTGAACATGTGTGAAGATAGTTTATTAACCACACCCGTATGTCAGAGGTTTTGTGCCCCACAGGTGAACTAAAGGAGTAGGTGACCCATTATCTAACCAGGTGACTGGTGAGCATTCAGTCACTAGAAGGAAAACTGGAAGCAGGCCTGTTGGGAAGGGCCCTATCAGGTTATATTGGTCACCGCCTTGGCTATTAGAATAGCAGAGAAAGGAACCTGGGTCCATGTTACCCACTGCAAGAGGTACGACCACATACAAGCACCACTTAGCACACACAGAGTTGGAGAGCAGAACTCGACCAATATGGTCCGGGGATCACCTCTGTCAACGAAGATCTCCTACCCCGACCTATCATCACTGTAGTGTGTTCTTAGGGTGTGAGTATGGGGTGGTACCAAGCAGAAGGACTAAAGGCAGGAGAGGGTTGGCGGTTTTTGGGGATATGGGTGACCCTGAGCTGCATCATAGTCTCGGCAATAGTCTTGGTATGTCAAGATCCACCACCACCTCGCACCAATTACGCTATGGCCTTACCATTATTAAGAAATAAAAGGGAAGTGACCCGACATACTGACCGTCAAGGACGAGTGATCTACAAAATAGGGGCCAGAGAAGGGTGGGGGAGTAAGATTCAAAATTAGGATCAGGGATCTTATCAGGGCAGATAAGCTTAAGCAACGTGGGATTATAAAATCCCATTGTAATTATGTTCAGCTCCCTCTGCGGATTGTTCCTGGGCTCAGGTATTTAGAGATACTGGGGGATGGAGAGATGAGACGGGGGCTGGCCGTCCAGATGGAGAATAAGAAGGTATAACGATATCCCCACAGAGATGGTAGTAACAATAGTAAAGGTCACTAGAGAGGACATGAAAATAACTTACTGGGCTTGCGCGGACAAATACGGATGGGATACTTGTCTAAGATTACATTTGATGGAGTCAAAAGATATGGAGGGCACAGGTACTGTCATTAATAGCAATAGACAGAGTAGATCAGTAAAGGGATGACGGAGTCAATTCGACTAACCCATCCACTGTGAAAGATTTTCTCCTCCAAGAATGGAACCAAGGGGAAGTGGAGGGGGTCCTTGATGAGAATCTCTGGTTAAAGTGGATGAAGTACACCGCTAGGGCCTTCGGGGAGACCAATTGTTATGCATGCTCCATTGGGCGACCGACAATGTTGACCACCCCAATGCCAAAGGCAATGTTTCCCTGTGTATTAGACCTGGGGTCCAATCAAAAAGAGCCAAATTGCACAGGGATTGGGCTGGCAAAATTGACATACTCGGCCAGCCCACCTAGATTCACTTTAACTCCTGGCGAATACCAGTGTTACAGACATAGAAATGGCACCCGTAACTTGGGTGATTTTGATGGCTGTAAGGAGATAATTAATGGGACTGATTTAGATAAGGAAGGGAGGGGAAAATTTATGAACCTTACCATCCCTCTGACTGATGTGTGGTGGGCATGTACTAACAAAGAGAGCATTCGACAGACATTACCAGAAGGATGGGTGGGTACTTGTGCACCAGTATTGTTGGTCCAAACCTGTAAGAATTAGTCATCAAAGACCAGTGACAGGAAGAATAATCAGGAGGAGAAATATAGGTCAGGAAGGAAATAGCCCAATTTGGATAGATGGTATAGGCATCCCCAGGGGTGTTCCAGATGAATACAAAGCTATGAATCAAATATGGGAGGGGTTTACCACAACATTTTCCTGGTGGGTGACAATAAACAAAAATATGGATTGGATAAATTATATCTATTACAACCAACAACGATTTATTAACCAGACTAGAGATGCAGTAAAGGGGATCTCAGAGCGATTATCCGCCATCCCGCTCATAACTTAGTAGAGGTTGGTTCTAGATCAGGCAGAAAGGGCCGGTGTCTATAGAATGATAAGCCATTGTTGCACATTTATCCCTAACACCACCACACTGGATGGGACAGTCACCAGAGCTCTTACAGAATTAACTGCACTAAGTGAAGAATGAACTGAGAGCTCAGAGGTTAGTACATCGTGGATAGGGTGATTTGAGGAAATATTTGGTAAATGGAAAACCATGGCGGCCACCGTCTTGGGTGCGGTCAGTGTTTGTATGTGTATTCTTGTATTATGTGGTTGTTGTCTTGTTCCCTGTGTCCGAGGATTGGTGAATCAGGCGTTGGTGAGGTGCAGTATCTGAACAATGATGAGAGATGGACTGACTCCGGACTCTGACCAGGGGAATGTGAAAAAAATACCTATCCTCCAGGCTTGGTGGATGACGAGGATTTGGACCCTGAAAAGACCGCAATTGGATGAAATGTTTATTAATTCTGACGTGATCTCTGAGGTTAATCATGCTTGTAAAATAAATTTATCCTGAAGGTGAAGATATTTAGTCAAAGGGGTGGATTGTTAGATTAATTTGTATTTTAAGAATAGTGACT